>NC_058080.1:747473288-747773288 GCF_014858855.1 Bufo gargarizans | reverse complement strand
TCAGTTCCTTGCTTGGTCCTCCTGTGTTCACATGCTTCTAAGACTGCTGCTGCTTCTGGTTCCTGATCCTGGCCTCGTCTGACTACCCCGTTGGTTCCTGATCCTGGCTTCGTCTGACTACCCTGCTGGTTCCTGATCCAGGCTTCGTCTGACTACCCTTCTGGTTCCTGACCTCTGTCTACGCAAGACCCTGCTTCGGTTTAGCCATCCGTTTGGACTTTTGCTTACAGCTTGATTTTCAATAAAGCCTTCTTATTTCCACTTATCTCTTGTTGTACGTCTGGTTCATGGTTCCATGACAGGAACCTTGCCAGTCTCTCCCAATCTATTGTGCAGTCGCTGGATCGCTTGCCGGCCCAAATCACGGCCGCCTCCACCCCCAGTAGGGAACCTGCCACGGTCAGGGTTCGCTCTCGATCTGACACCAGGTCCCGTAAGCATCCTCGAGTGCTCTCAGCTGGGTCCCGCTCATCCTCGGTTCACTCCCTGGATAAGTCTGAGTCCGGCGAAGTCTCCTCTTCTGCCATTCCTGCTGCTCCTGGGGACACCTCTGACTCTGATTCCGGATCTGAGCAGAGCGCATCTATGTCTGCGACCATGCATGACCTCATAAAGGCAGTAAGGGATGCTCTCCGGGTGCAGGAGGGCCCCTCCTCCTTGGCCCAGAAATTCGTGTCATTCCGCCATTCCAGGCGCCCTGCCTTGGTTTTTCTTAACCATGCGGACCTCTACGCACTTCTTGCTAAGTGCGTCACCCTGATAGACGGCTTCAACTCTCCAAGGCGTCTGATGCTCTTTTTCCCTTTGCAGAGGAGTCAGTCAACCTATGGTCTGAACCACCTCAGGTTGATCCCCAGGTGGCGTGCCTGGCCAAGGCGACCACCCCTCCTTTGGCAGACGCGGCTTCCTTGTCGGATCCCTCTGACAAGAGGATTGACTCTTTAGACAAATTTGTTTTTGTCGCAGAAGGGTCCGCTGTCCGCCCAGCATTTGCTGTGTCTTGGGTGGCTAAGGCCTGCGTTGTCTGGACCAAACAACTCATCCGGTCCTTTCCCCAGGACTCTGCTCAAGGCGAGCTTCCTGCCCTCGCCTCTCAAATTCTCCAAGCATCCCGGTACCTCTGTGATGCCTCCATGGAATTGCCCCTTCCCACCAGAGATTCCTTCGCTTTGCGGTGGGTTCACTGCATCTTCAGTTCGTGGCCCTGCCCTTCGGTCTGGCTTCTGCCCCGAGGGTCTTCACCAAGGTATTGGCTCCCCTCATCGCACTTTTGCGTACCAGGGGAGTTGCGGTGATTCCCTACTTGGACGACCTTCTGGTGAAGGCCCCTTCCTGCACAGACAACCTGTCCAGCCTCCACATTGCCCTTTCAGTTATGTCCCAGTTCGGGAGGCTGGTGAATTTTCCCAAGTCCTCCCTGGTCCCCACCCAGAGGATGTCCTTCCTGGGCATGATCTTCAACACTCGCCCCGGGCGAGTCTTTCTTTCCTAGGTCAAGGGGACGTCTCTCCATTTGGGGGTGGCTCGCCTCTGCGAACCGTCCCCTCTTCCCATCAGGACGTGTATGCGGGTTCTGGGCCTCATGGTGGCCTCTTTCGAGGCGATCCCCTATGCCCAATTGCACACCAGACTTCTCCAGAGGTCCCTTCTCTCCAGGTAGGACAAGTCTCCGTTAGGCCTCGATCGCCTAATCCGCCTTTCCTCAGAGGTCCGCCGGGACTTGTGTTGGTGGCTCCTACCTCGCATGGTCTCTTTTGGCAGGTCTTTCCTTCTGCCAGGTTGGCAGGTGATCACCACCGATGCCAGCCTGATGAGTTTGGGGGCTGCCTTCGGGTCCCTCACTGCCCAAGGGCAGTGGTCAGCGGAGGAGACTTCCCTGTCGATCAATGTCCTGGAGCTCAGGGCCATTTTCCTTGCCCTCTGCCGCTGGACTCCCCTGCTAGACAGTCTCCTGATCCGGAATCAGTCAGACAATTCCACGGCCGTGGCTTACTTGAATCACCAGGGGGATACCAGAAGCGGGACTATCCTCAAGGAAGCCTTGCGAACACGTTACCGATCTCTCCGCAGTCTACATTCCCGGGGTTGACAATTGGGCGGCAGACTTTCTCAGTTGCCATCGCCTTGACCCGGGCGAGTGGTCCCTCCATCCGGAGGTGTTTGTACACCTGTGTCACCGGTGGGGAACCCCAGACGTGGACCTGTTCGCTTGTCGTCTGAAGCACAAGATTCCGTCTTACATCGCCAGGTCCCGGGACCTTCAGGCTCTGGCGGTGGATGCTCTGGTTTTTCCTTGATCTCAGTTTAGCCTCCTTTACCTCTTCCCTCCCTTTCCGCTTCTTCCCCGGGTACTCAAGCGCCTCAAGGAGGCTCCTGTCTCGGCGATCCTGGTGTCTCCGGATTGGCACCGCAGGGCGTGGTACGCAGACCTCGTGTTTCTGCTCGCCGACGTCCCTTGGCAGCTTCCTCTGCGCACCGACCTCCTTTCCCAAGGTCTGCTATTCCACCCGAATTTACCTCAACTGCGTTTAACGGCGTGGCTATTAAGGCCGCGGTCCTAAGGTTCCGCGGTCTCTCAGAGTCTGTCATTCAGACTATGCTTCACGTCCGCAAACCCCAATCGGCCAGGATTTATCACCGTACCTGGCGGGCGTATTTTGCCTGGTGTGAATCTGGCCAGTTTCACCCTCTCTGCTTTTCTGTGCCTAGGATCCTGTCTTTTCTCCAGGCTGGTTTTGACAAAGGTCTTCGTCTGGCCTCTCTTAAGGGTCAGATTTCGGCCCTGTCCATTCTTTTCCAGAGAACTTTGGCTTCCCGTCCTCAGGTGACGACCTTTCTCCAGGGGGTCGCTCACCGTGCTCCCCCCTGTCGTTCCCCTGTGGAGCCATGGGACTTGAACCTTATTCTTGACGCTCTTCAGTCCTCTCCTTTCGAGCCACTGACGGATGTCTCTCTTTCCTTCGCTTCTTTTAAGGTCGCCTTCCTTGTGGCGATTACCTCTATCCGCAGAGTCTCTGGGCTTGCTGCGCTTTCTTACAAGTCTCTCTACCTTGTAAGTTCCACCAGGACAAAGTGGTCCTCCGTCCAGTTCCCTCATTTCTCCCCAAGGTGGTGTCCTCATTCCATATTAATGAGGAGATTGTCCTTCCATCTTTCTGTCCTAATCCCGTTCATCCCAGGGAGAGATCCCTTCATCGTCTGGATGTCGTTCGGGGGCTCCGCCTGTACCTTCGGTTAACAGAGTCTTTCAGGCGTTCAGACTCTCTCTTTTTGTCGTTCCTGATGGACCTCGTAAGGGTCTGCAAGCTTCCAAAGCCACCACCTCCCGCTGGATTCGGTCGGCTGTCAAGGAGACCTATGTTACAAAGGGTTCCCCCCTTTCGGTTGACCGCTCACTCCACTAGGGCGGTCGGGGCCTCTTGGGCAGTTTGGCATCAGGCTTCTGCTTCCCAGGTCTGCAAGGCCGCCACCTGGGCTTCGCTTCTCACCTTTTCGAAGTTCTATCAGATCCATTCCTTGGCCTCTGCCGATGACAGCTTGGGTCGCAAGGTTCTGCAAGCAGCTGTGTGTTAGGTGTCTTGCATGGCTGTTTCTTCCGTCCCTCGTGGACTGCTTTTGGACGTCCCATGGTGCTGTGTCCCCCAATGCCATTCACGAGAAAAATTGATTTTTGTACTCGCCGTAAAATCCTTTTCTCATAGGATGCATTAGGGGACACAGATCCCGCCCTCTTTGGTTATTTCTGGACTTCCGGGTTTTTCCCGGGGTTTTTTGTTCTCGTCATATCTCTGGTTTAGGACATGTTGGCTTCTTATTTTTGTTCGGTTTATTGCTCTTACTTTTGACCAACTGGTTAGCTCCAGCATGTGCAGTGGGTATAGCCTAGATGGGTGGAGCCAACACTTTTCTTTCTAGTGTCACCCTCCTAGTGGTAGCTGGGCATATACCCATGGTGGTGTGTGTCCCAATGCATCCTCTGAAAAAAGGATTTTACGGTGAGTACAAAAATCAATTTTTTCCTTTTATTCCTTATTTCCTTTTTTCCTCTAATCATTTCATTTCCTTTTTCTTTGCAGGTTTGGTTTCTAAATTTTTAGTCATATTTTCCTTAACAGCCTGAGTAATACTTTCGTCCAATAAAGCCAATCCTACATTTGTTTCTGACAGATACCAAAGGTGTCTGTTAGCAACTTTTAGAGCACTTTTTTTTACGTCTGCATCTGGGTAAGTGCTCAGAAGACGTAGCATATCCAAATCATTCTTTGGAGCCCATCGACTTACATATGCCTCGTGCAAAAAGCGAACATACATGAGGCTGACAAAATGTGCAACCCGTTTCATTCCTTTTAATTCTCGTTGAGGAATATTCAACTGTTTAGTGAAGAGGACAATTTTAAGTGCATATATTGCCTTTGCCATTCACCTTGCTTGATGCAGAGCCCCTGGGATCCTGAAACTGAAGTCGTTTTTAGACCAACCTCCTAGGTACAGGAGTAAGAGTAGCAATAAAAGTGTGCAACCCCTAAATATTATCCAATCTTCTTGAAATTTGTCATATATATCGTTTGCATCACTGAGACTCGGGGCGTAAGCAAAGTGATATGAAAATCACATCTTTGGAAAAATGAAACACCCTACTGTATGGGTTACATAGCATCATAAATCAATAAATTGCTATGTGGCCCCCTGGCAGTGCTGGGAGTGCAGGCCGGGAACTGCGCTGCGGACTCGCAGCGTGACCAACGCTCATCTGCAAGAGCCCATAGATGTCTCAGTGATGATTACCTGCACTCACAGGACACTTCATTAGTTCCAGGCTCAATCCCCTGAATTCTTATTGTCAAATTTATTACAGATTCTGATTGATAACCTCACTCTATATCACTACATACTAAAGATGTCTATAACCTGAGATATGGTGCTTGTGCAGCCATTAGGCTATATAGACCTCATTGTCATGTCCATGAATTCAGCCTGAGACAGGTGCTATAATGCATTGCACTTTATTTTGTTAAAAATTGTGGCCATTATCAATTTGTTTGTAACAATATGAAAGAGGATCTCTCACTAGATTTCACAATATAAACAGCATGTAGTATGAAATAGATCTTTTAGACCCGATGAGACCGGTGTACTTACCTTGAAACGCCATGTCATAATGGCTGTACAATCTTTTTTTCATTGTTTTCCTTTCTGATATTAAAATGAACATTATTGTAGTAATTCCCCTTTAAATCTGTAGATAAAGACTACAGTCATTCTTTTATCTGGTGTTCCGAATATACAAAGGTATATAGTGATCACTGTATGGCGAGAGAGAAGCCAGAGACAACACAGTTATAGGTTGGACCAGAGTTCAGCAAGCTGCTCTCTGTCTAATAGCTTGCTATCCGTTTATTTTTTTTAACCAATCATAATTAAACTGTTAATTTAACATGAACATATACTAGTTACATATGAATATGTATAGGGATTAGGGAAATTAATTTCTACTGTAAAAAAAAACCTTTGTACCAAACTCGAGTACCTTGGAATTACCAAAGTTATTACACAAAGTCTCACGAGACTTCACGAAGTAATACTTGGGCTCTCTGAGCCAATACATTCTAATACTGTACGGAGCGGCCGCTCCGTACAGTATTAAAACAAAGTTTTATGCGAATCGACTTCGGATGAAGTCAAACCCTACTCACACCTTCACCCTATGCCCATTAAAACTTGAAGACCTAACAAAAAGCATGAAAAACATGTCCAAAGCAACTTATCCCCTCTCCAATATCCAAACTAAATCTCTTATTGAATGCACGACCACCATTGCCCCGTTAATTCTAACAATCATAAATGACTCCTTTCTCAGTGGCAACGTCCCTGAGACTCTCAAGTTAGGAATCATAACTCCCCTCCTCAAGAAACCAGGAGCAGACATAAATATAATGGCCAATTTCAGACCGATTACCAACATCCACCTAATGGCTAAAATCATGGAGACAGCAGTGGCAAGCCAACTCCAGCTGCACGTAGAAAAGCATCGACTTCTAGATGAACACCAGTCGGGCTTTAGGCCAACACACAGCACGGAATCAGCCCTGGTCAGCCTATGGGATGAAGCCCTAGGGGTCGCAGACGAGGGAGGGGGGACCTGGTTGGTTCTCATAGACATGTCGGCAGCCTTTGACACTATCAGTCATCCCATCCTCCTAAATAGATTAAAAGCTGACATCGGAGTAGATAGCCACGGACTTGCCTGGTTTGACTCTTTTCTGAAAAACAGAACTCAGAGAGTCAAACTGGGCTTATTCTTTTCCCCAGTTGAGAAGGTGGAGTGGGGAGTCCCTCAGGGATCTCCCCTCTCGCCATTACTCTTTAACATTTATGTCCGACCTCTGCTCGCTATCCTGAAGGAGTATAACATCAGCTATGAGTCTTATGCGGACGATACACAGATTCTTCTGAGAGTATCGAAATCCGCTGATGACTATAAGCTCACGCAAGAAGGACTAAATAAGGCCAGGAACTGGCTAGCATATAACCACCTCAAACTCAACCCGACCAAGACTGAGCTTATTGCACTACATAAAACACCTGAGGCTGTCGCCCCCTCTATCTTCAGGGAAAATGTTGCCATTGCCACACGAGGAAAGAGTCTGGGGATAATCTTGGATCAAGAAACGAGCCTCCGTCCCCAGATTAAAGAAGTAATACGGAAAGCAAACTTCGCCCTATTCCTTCTAAAAAAAAAGCCCTACCGTTTCTTCCCAACACATGGACTATGGTAATGCAATGTATGCGGGGCTGCCAGAGAAAGATCTGGGAGCTCTACAACACTGTCAAAACAGAGCCATCCGGCTCATTAAGAAACTAGACTGGACAGACTCTGTCACAAAAGCACGCAGGGAACTCCACTGGCTCCCAGTAAAAGAGAGAGTGCAGTTCAAGCTGTGCTGCTCAACACACAACGCTCTCTACAAAACAGGTCCCATCTACCTGCAAAAGAAGATAACACGTCACCATCCTCCTAGAGAACTGAGATCCACCTCAGCCTCCCTTTTGTCGGTGCCAAGAACCCGCCTCAAGACAAGGGGGGGCAGACGTTTCTCAGTAATGGCCCCCAAAATCTGGAACTCCCTCCCAGAACACATTAGAACAACATCAGATTACCTGGAATCCAGGAGGTTGGTCAAGACCTGGCTTTTTGTGTAGGATGACGAGGGGCCCACCAATATAGCCGTCGAGAATCGCTTCGATCGGATTGAGTTCCTCTAGAGCGCTATATAAGGACCTAGTAACATAACATAACATCCCTAATAGTGATGTGAACATAATAAAAATTTAACTATTGTGTCTTTATCTTTCTCTCTCACCCCTCACCACACTCATGCCAAGAGTGCTGAGAAAATGTACACAAGTGACCTTCCCTATTACAGGCAGAAAGCCTTTGAATAGTCCCTTCTGGTAAATTGGAAACATTTCCTAGCCTAGAATATTATCACAGCATATTATGACTCCAGATAGAGAGTGAGAATGCTCATGAGAGCTAAATTCTTTCTCTATCCACCTATGGCTTAATTGATAATTTCATATAAGTGCACCTCCTCCCCTGCTGCCATCTCATTCATGTTCAGTGCATGTTTCACTAAAAGAAAGCAGCAAATAAAATTAGAAGCCTTAATTAAAAATGCTGCTGTAAAAAGGGGGACCCTTCATAGCAGAGCCAATGGAGGCTGCAGCATGTGTAAGATTTCAGCAGGGGAGGAGGTACACTTAGAAGAGCTCGTCGGTTATGCTGTATGTGGACATTATGGCATGTTTTTTTTTTCTAGTGAATCCACCAACTTCATCAGGTCTAAGAGATCTATTTAACCCCTTAAGGACCGAGGACGTACCGGTACGCCCTATTTCCCGAGTCCTTAAGGACCGAGGACGTACCAGGTACGTCTTGACTTAAAAATGTAATTCCGGTGCCGCGGGGGTTAATCGGAACGGGATTTCGGCTGAAATCATTCAGCCGGCATCCCGTAACAACGCAGGGGGGGGGTCATTGGACCCCCCCGTATCCGTCGATCGCAGAAAACCGCAGGTCAATTCAGACCTGCAGTTTTCTGCGTTTCCGGTCCATTCGGGTGTCCTGTGACCCGATGAACCGGAAAAAGACTGCGATCGGTGGCGTAATTTTACACCACCAATCGCAGTCCGAGGATTTGAGGAGGCGGTGCTGGCCCTGGTGCTGAATGCTGCTGTCCAGGGTGCTGATTGGTGCAGGGGAGAGAGGCGCGAGATTCAAACTTCCTGCGCTCCTCTCTCCCCTCCTCTTCCTGTCCAGCACCCTGACCGTGCAGCATCGTCCAGCACCAGCTCCTGTGTCCCCCTAATCGGCATCCATCACCCTCCTGCACCCATCGCCACCCAGGTAGGTTAGGGTCAGTGAGGGAGAGGCACCGTTAGGCAGGGAAAGAAGGGGAAAGTAAGTTAGGAAAAAAAAAAAAAAAAAAGTACTTTTATTCCAAACTTCCATCTATCCATCTAACCCTAACCCCGACCCCCCCCCCGCCACTTGCCCCAGCCCCCCCACCACTTTTTTTTTTCTGCGTGCGCTGACTGGCCGGCACTTTTTAGCGTCCGTCCACTGTTAGCGCATCGCCCGCCCCACCGCTGATCAGCGTTGTACCGCTGATCAGCAAGTTTTAACTTTTTTTTTTCCTAACACTTGCCCTTTTTTTCTTGCCTTTTTTAGTACGCGAACACCCGTTGCCCCCACACACACGCACATATAATAAAGTTTTCCACACACGCACACCTACACGCACACACACCCATGGCCCGCCGGGTGTTCTCGGCCGAGGAGGCATATGCCCAGATTGCCTCCGACTCTGAGAGCCCCAGTGAGGATGAGGATGACCCCACATTCCTTTTATCATCCACATCCTCCTCATCATCATCGGATGACGATGAGCCACCAAGGCGGCGGAGACGCCGCCAGGCGGAGCCAGGGGCCGCACATGCTAGGGATCCTGTGGCCCACCCTAGTACGAGCCGCCCTGGGGTTCGTACTGGTTTCCCGGCCCACCAAATAAGTCCACCGGAGCCCCCTGCCGATGAACTTAGCTGGTGTCCCCCAGTAGACTTTGAGCCTGAGATTCCGGATTTCGCTGGCAATCCTGGAATCCAGATTCCCACAGTGGGGTTTACTGAAATAGACTATTTTAGTTTTTTTTTCAGTAACCCACTGGTGAATTTGATGGTGGAGCAGACGAATCTGTACGCCCAACAGTTCGTCGCTCAAAACCCAGGCTCAGTTTTGGCTAGACCCGGTGGCTGGACGCCGGTCAGTGCAGCCGAAATGAGGACATTTTGGGGCCTCGTGCTGCATATGGGTCTAGTCCAAAAACCCAGTGTCAGGCAATACTGGAGTGGGGACGTCCTGTACCAGACCCCACTGTACAGTATGGTCATGATACGTCACCGGTTTGAGGCCATCCGGAAATGTCTGCATTATTCCGATAATGCAGCATGTCCACCCCGAGGTGATCCTGCCTATGACCGGCTGTATAAGATACGGCCGGTCATCGATCACTTTGGGGCCACATTTCAGCAGGCCTACGTACCTGGAAGGGAGGTCGCGGTTGATGAGTCTCTCGTTGCGTTCAAGGGGAGACTCAGTTTCCGCCAATATATTCCCACAAAGCGGGCGAGGTATGGCGTGAAGCTATACAAAATTTGTGAGAGTACCTCAGGGTACACTTACAAATTTCGTGTGTACGAGGGGCGAGATTCCCGTATTCAACCCCCAGAATGTCCCCCCACTCTGGGTGTTAGCGGGAAACTCGTGTGGGACCTTATGTACCCACTGCTGGATAGTGGTTACCACTTGTACGTGGATAACTTTTATACCAGCATTCCCTTGTTCAGGTCCCTTGCCGCCAGATCCACGTTCGCTTGTGGGACCGTGCGGAAAAATCAACGCGGCCTCCCTGCCTACCCCCTCCAGGTACCTATCCCCAGGGGTGAGACCCGTGCACTTACCAGTGGAAACCTGTTGCTGGTCAGGTATAAGGACAAGAGGGATGTCCTTATGCTGTCCACAATCCACGGTAACAGCACCACCCCAGTCCCTGTGCGAGGTACCGCGGCAACGGTCCTCAAGCCCGATTGTATCGTCGACTACAATCGGTATATGGGAGGAGTTGATCTCTCTGATCAAGTCCTCACGCCATATAACGCCATGCGCAAAACCCGGGCATGGTACAAAAAAGTTGCGGTCTACTTGGTGCAGGTTGTCATGTACAACTCTTTTGTACTATCCCGAAGCGCTGGCAGCACAGGGACATTCCTCCAATTCTATGAGGCAGTCCTCAAGGACCTGATCTTTTCGGACCGGGAAAGAGCAGGCCGGAGTACCTCGGGAACTGGAGGCGCCCGGATCGTCCCTGGCCAACACTTTCCAGGTGTGGTCCCCCATACTGGAAAGAAGGGACGAACCCAAAAAAAGTGCAGAGTGTGTCACAAGAGGGGGATACGGAAGGACACCACTACTCAATGTGACACGTGCCCCGATCATCCGGGCCTCTGCATTATCGATTGCTTCAGGGAGTATCACACTTCCATGGAGTACTACATTTTTATAATCCCCAACAGTTCACTAGAGAACATAAAACACTATGGCTCTCAGACTTTGGAGACACGAAAACAATTTTTCTTTCCCCAAAAATATTAGTTTTAGTGCAGGCATCCTCAAACTGCGGCCCTCCAGATGTTGTAAAACTATAACTCCCAGCATGCCCAGACAACCTACAGCCATCAGCAGGGCATGGTGGGAATTGTAGTTTTACAACATCTGGAGGGCCGCAGTTTTAGGATGCCTGCTTAGTGTCTCTAAAGTCTGAGAGCCATACATATTGGGCATCGTCGCGTGCGTAAAAGTCGTCGCTATAAAAATAACTTTTTACCAAACGCCTCGGATGAACGGTGTTAAAAATATAAATTAAAAACGGTGCCAAAATACCTATTTTTGGGCAAAATTTCAATTTAAATCCATTTTGCCGGTAATAAAGCAAGGGTTAACAGCCAAACAAAACTAAACATTTATTGCCCCAATTCTGTAGTTTGCAGAAACACCCCATATGTGGTCGTAAATGGCTATATAGCCGCACGGCAGGGCATGGAACGAAGGGAACTCCATACGGTTTCTGGAAGGCAGATTTTGATGGACATTTTTTTTTTTTACACCATGTCCCATTAGAAGCCCCCCCTGATGTAGCCTAGACTAGAAACTCCAAAAAAGTGACCCCATCTAAGAAACTACACCCCTCAAGGTATTCAAAAGTTACTTTACAAACTATGTTAACCCTTTAGGTGTTCCACAAAACTAAATAGCGAATGTAGAAACAATTTTAGAATTTAATTTTTTTGTTACATTGCCTCAAAAAAGAGTAATATAGAGCAACCAAAAATCAAATTTACCCCAAAAATAGTCCCAAAACAACAACCACCTTATCCCGTAGTTTCCTAGATGGGGTCACTTTTATGGAGTTTCTACTCTAGGGGTGCATCAGGGGGCTTGAAAGGGTACATGGTGTAAATAAACCAGTCCAGCAAAATCTGCCTTCCAAAACCCATATGGTGTTCCCCTCCTTCTATGTGCTCCCGTTCGGCCAAACAGTAGTTTACGACCACATATGGGGTGTTTCTGCAAACGACAGAATCAGGGCAACCCATTTTGAGTGTTGTTTGGCAGTTAACCCTTGTTTTACTCCTGGAAAAAATTTATTATATTGGAAAATTTTCCAAAAAATAGAAATTTCAAAATTGTTTCTCCATCTGCCATTAACTCTTGTGGAACACCTAAAGGGTTAAAAAAGTTTGTAAACCCAGTTTTGAATACCTTGAGGGGTGTACTTTCTTAGATGGAGTCACTTTTTTGAAATTTCTATTCTAGGGGTGCAACAGGGGGCTTCAAATGGGACATGGTATAAACAAAACCAGTCCTGCAAAATCTGCCTTCCAAAACCCATATGGTGTTCCCCTCCTTCTATGTGCTCCCGTTCGGCCAAACAGTAGTTTACGACCACATATGGGGTGTTTCTGCAAACTACAGAATCAGGGCAACCCATTTTGAGTGTTGTTTGGCAGTTAACCCTTGTTTTACTCCTGGAAAAAATTGATTATATTGGAAACTTTTCCAAAAAATAGAAATTTTCAAAATTGTTTCTCCATCTGCCATTAACTCTTGTGGAAGACCTAAAGGGTTAATAAAGTTTGAAAAAACAGTTTTGAATACCTTGAGGGGTGTAGTTTTTTGGGAGGTTTCTATTATCTAAGCCTCACAATATGACTTCAAACCTGAACTGGTCCATAAAAAGTGGGATTTTGAAGATTTCTCAAAAATTTCAAAATTTACTTCTAAGCCTTGTAACATCCCCAAAAAATAAAATATCATTCCCAAAATGCTACAAACATGAAGTAGACATATGGGGAATGTAAAGTCATCACAATTTTTGGGGGTATTACTATGTATTACAGAAGTAGAGAAACTGAAACTTTGAAATTTGCAAATTTTTCAAAATTTTTGGTAAAAAATGTATTTTTTTATGCAAAAAAATTAACTTTTTTGACCCAATTTTAGCAGTGTCATGAAGTACAATATGTGACGAAAAAACAATCTCAGAACGGCCTGGGTAAGTCAAAGCATTTTAAAGTTATGAGCACTTAAAGTGACACTGGTCAGATTTGCAAAAAATGGCCTGGTCCTTAAGGTGAAAATGAGCCTGGTCCTTAAGGGGTTAATAACAAATGCAGTTTGGGTTAAGGAATGTGGTGATGAATCCTTTTTAGGTTAACATGTTGTATGCACATGGTGCCCATTTGGCATTGAAGGGCAAAATTTGTTATTAGAAGGTAAGAAGGCTTGATTGCCAGTCATAGTCAGATTTTTTAAAATTTTTAAGCTATGTTTGTGTAATAAAAGTGGTGACCAGATGTAGACTAGAATCCTGGAGTTTTTATGAGTGTTGCACAAAGCTTTATAAGGCTGTACATTTTTGGTACTTTTTTTGTGCAATATTTTGAACCAAAGTCAAGAGTGAAATGCAAATGAATAATTTGGACCTGGATCCACTTCCAGTCTAAGGGTTCATACACACAACCGTATTTTCTTTCCGTGTCTGTTCCGTTTTTTGTTTTTTCTTGCAGCTCTTATGCGGAACCATTCACTTCAATGGGTCTGCAAAAGAAAAAAAAAAAACGGAAATGATTCAGTGTGTCGTGTCCATGAGCCCTAATAGAAATGATCTATGTTTGTCTACTCTGTAGTTTGGAAAGAAATCGGAAATTCTAATTTTTATCTTCACAGAAAACCCCAGTAAAAATTGTAATGGAAATGTTATATTGTTACTAAATTATAAAGCAGAAGATGAAGATATCATGCTGCACTCTTCAAGAGAAAGCCTCATTACCCTTACTGTACCTCCAGGACTATCAAATATTATCCCTAACCATGATGACCAGAATTCTGAGGAAAACATAATGTTATCACTAACTTATAAAGCAGAAGATAAAGATATCATGCCATGCTCTTCTAGAGAAAACCTCATTACACTTAATGTTCATCCAGGACTCTACAGTACAGATCTGTCAAATAATCCCTTTAATCACGAGGAACCTTCTCCTGACCAATCACAATCACAGATTGTTACCACAAGTACAGGCCAGAAAGGAGGTAAAAGGTACCAGTGTGGTAAAAAGTTGAAAAAAACATCAAACTTTTCTACACATGGAAGAATTCACACAAGGGAGAGGCGATACTGCTGTTCAGAATGTGGGAAGTGCTTCACAAAGAAATCACATCTTGTTACACATGAGAGAATTCACACAGGAGAGAAGCCGTATTCCTGTTCAGAATGTGGGAAGTGTTTTAGAGATAAATCGCATCTTGTTAGACATGAGAGAAGTCACACAGGAGAGAAGCCATATTCCTGTTCAGAATGCTTTAAGTGCTACTCAGTGAGTTCAAGTCTTGTTAGACATCAGCGAGTTCATACAGGAGAGAAGCCATTTGCATGTTTAGAATGTTTGATGTGCTTCTCATTTAAATCAAGTCTTGTTAGACATAGGCAAAGTCACATAGGAGACAAGCAGCATTCGTGTTCAGAATGTGGGAAATGGTTTATAGAGCGAGCACAACTTGTGAGACATGAGAGAATTCACACAGGAGAGAAGACTTATTCATGTTCAGAATGTGGGAAATGGTTTTTAGAGCGAGCACAACTTGTGAGACATGAGAGAATTCACACAGGAGAGAAGCCTTATTCATGTTCAGAATGTGGGAAATGTTTTACAAATAAAGTAAGTCTTGTTACACATGAGAGAGGTCACAAGGGAGAGAAACCATTTTCATGTTCAGAATGTGGGAAATGTTTCATAGATAAATCACATCTAGGTACACATTTGAGAACTCACACAGGAGTGAAGCCATATTCATGTTCAGAATGTGGGAAATGTTTTACAACAAGATCACAAATTGTTAGACATCAGAGAACTCACACTGGAGAGAAACCATATTCATGTTCAGAATGTGAGAAATGTTTTAATACTAAAGCCAAACTTAACCGTCATCGGAGACATCACACAGGAGAGAAGGCATTTTGATGTTTTATATATTGAAAGTGTTCTGTAAGGAAACCAAATTCTAAAATTCATCACATCAGAAAAAAACATATTATTTTTAGGAATATAGGAAATACTATAAAAATGTATTTAAGTCCTATTATTCACAGGCCAGTAACCTGAGACTACATGGTAACATGTACCATGTGACAGAAAGTCACACGATAGCTGTTGTGCAGCTATTTTACAGCTAAGATTTCAGTATAAAAAAAAACTAGCATTGTGTTCTACAATAGCACAATACAAAGTCACATATGACCTGGGACCAAAAATCCAAGTATTAGATTTTTTGTCACTGTCATAACACGTAGCATCATATTTTGACCGCATTGACAATTAGAGGCAGTGTCACAATGCAACGTGATTTTGATATCACATAACATTTCGCCATGTAGCTACAGCCTAAAGGCCAATAAAAATATTAATTTTTGGGGTGGAATTATCCTGCATCTGCCAAAAGACCATATTATATTTCTCTGAGGTCAACGGTGACTGAGGTCCATGGAGGAAAAGTATTGTGGATATAAGGAAGAGAAGAAGAGCCTTGTTTACTTCCAGAGCAGTGAAGATGAACTGTTCCCATGAATCTTGCTTCTTTTCTCTGTATTGACACCTTCACCCACACTGCGGGACAGTCCAGAGTGACATGGGGGGAAGTAATGACGCTCCATGAAATAATGTATGTAGAAATATAGACATGTTAATATTTCATTAAAACAGTATTTAAAGCTAAAATAAAATCTTCTATTGTCACTGACAGACATTGTCTTTTTGGCTCATATATTTTCTCCTAGCGCTGTGACCTTCATTGCTCTTACAGACTAACCCTCCTGTGCGGAGACAGTGATATTAGTGGCATGATGACTATATCACTGATTTATTTGACTGGGTGATCGGTGATAATTAACCCCATATGTACATTCCTGCGGTTCAATGGTAAACCTATCTCGATACTGGAGCTGAGTGATATATCGGTGGTGGGAATCGCTTGTGATATCACATCTGTTAATTAACGCCTGAATAATGGGAACATGAATTCGGTGACCAAGTGATGCTCATATATGTGTTTCATATGTATCCTGCCTCCTTCATTACCTGCAGAACATGAATGGAGACATGTGGATGAATTATTAGTATTTCGTACACTCACTGACAAAAAAATGACTTATCAAGAAGGAGTAGTTGGGATTTAAGGAAACTTTCAATGTGTGAATATAATGATGTATGTAAATGATTACAAGGATAAGTTTACTGGGGAAAACTGTATAATTGAAATGATGCACTGGTTAGAGGGCCTTTACCCTGGATACAAGATGAAACACGTCCTCTTGCCTGGATACAAGATGAGATACTTGGTCTTTCCAAATGCAATATCTTTCAAGTGTAACTCTTTAAGTATACATACTGAATTATACCAGAATGTAATATTATGGATATGGAATCTAGTGTTGGGTGTGAATAGTCGAATCGCGAATATTAGCACTTCGAGAATTTGCGAATATTTAGAATATAGTGATATATATTCGTAATTTTGAATATTCTAGATTTTTTTTTCCATCAGTACCCTCCCTTCTTGCTTGTGGGCCAATTATAAAGCTGCAATGTCTTTGTCTGTGCGTAGCAACATCCCTAGCAACCAATAGGAAAGCTGCCTACGCCTTACTATATAAGAACATCCACAGCAGCCCTTGTATGCAGTATTTTGCAGATCTGAGACAGCAGTGTTATTGCTGTGCTCTCTGCTTTCCGGTGTCATTACATTAGTTAGTTAGCTTATATACAGTACAGACCAAAAGTTTGGACACACCTTCTCATTCAAAGAGTTTTCTTTATTTTCATGACTATGAAAATTGTAGATTCACACTAAAGGCATCAAAACTATGAATTAACACATGTGGAATTATATACATAACAAAAAAGTGTGAAACAACTGAAAATGTCATATTCTAGGTTCTTCAAAGTAGCCACCTTTTGCTTTGATTACTGCTTTGCACACTCTTGGCATTCTCTTGATGAGCTTCAAGAGGTAGTCACCTGAAATGGTTTTCACTTCACAGGTGTGCCCTGTCAGGTTTAATAAGTGGGATTTCTTGCCTTATAAATGGGGTTGGGACAATCAGTTGCGTTGTGGAGAAGTCAGGTGGATACACAGCTGATAGTCCTACTGAATAGACTGTTAGAATTTGTATTATGGCAAGAAAAAAGCAGCTAAGTAAAGAAAAACGAGTGGCCATCATTACTTTAAGAAATGAAGGTCAGTCAGTCCGAAAAATTGGGAAAACTTTGAAAGTGTCCCCAACTGCAGTCACAAAAACCATCAAGCGCTACAAAGAAACTGGCTCACATGCAGACCGCCCCAGGAAAGGAAGACCAAGAGTCACCTCTGCTGCGGAGGATAAGTTCATCCGAGTCACCAGCCTCAGAAATCACAGGTTAACAGCAGCTCAGATTAGAGACCAGGTCAATGCCACACAGAGTTCTAGCAGCAGACATCTCTAGAACAACTGTTAAGAGGAGACTGTGTGAATCAGGCCTTCATGGTAGAATATCTGCTAGGAAACCACTGCTAAGGACAGGCAACAAGCAGAAGAGACTTTTTTTAGACTATAGAACACAAGGAATGGACATTAGACCAGTGGAAATCTGTTCTTTGGTCTGATGAGTCCAAATCTCTTGAGATCTTTGGTTCCAACCACCGTGTCTTTGTGCGATGCAGAAAAGGTGAACGGATGGACTCTACATGCCTGGTTCCCACCGTGAAGCATGAAGGAGGAGGTGTGATGGTGTGGGGGTGCTTTGCTGGTGACACTGTTGGGGATTTATTCAAAATTGAAGGCATACTGAACCAGCATGGCTATCACAGCATCTTGCAGCGGCATGCTATTCCATCCGGTTTGCTTTTAGTTGGACCATCATTTATTTTTCAACAGGACAATGACCCCAAACACACCTCCAGGCTGTGTAAGGGCTATTTGACCATGAAGGAGAGTGATGGGGTGCTGCGCCAGATGACCTGGCCTCTACAGTCACCGGACCTGAACCCAATCGAGATGGTTTGGAGTGAGCTGAACCGCAGAGTGAAGGCAAAAGGGCCAACAAGTGCTAAGCATCTCTGGGAACTCCTTCAAGACTGTTGGAAGACCGTTTTAGGTGACTACCTCTTGAAGCTCATCAAGAGAATGCCAAGAGTGTGCAAAGCAGTAATCAAAGCAAAAGGTGGCTACTTTGTAGAACCTAGAATGACATATTTTCAGTTGTGTCACACTTTTTTGTTATGTATATAATTCCACATGTGTTAATTCATAGTTTTGATGCCTTCAGTGTGAATCTACAATTTTCATAGTCATGAAAATAAAGAAAACTCTTTGAATGAGAAGGTGTGTCCAAACTTTTGGCCTGTACTGTATATAATACAGATAGTTAGTGGGAGATAGTCAGTGTAGGTTAGATAGTGATATAGTTTAGCTGATAGGTTCTGCTGTCCATACATACATGCTACAGACATAGTGCTGTGATGTCACAAGTTCACAACAATACTTAGTGCACTAATCACTAATAAGTAGTCACACCTGTTAAAATGTGAAGTTGCATGTATTGCGCCAAATATTCGCATCATTAGTGCCGATTTCGCAATCGCAAATATATTGGAGCTCTCTATCTGCATATAAAGCTATTGTAATGTTCTGCCGTGCCAACCATTTACTCCGGTCTCAGGAAACTTCTAACAGCTTGAAAAATGTAGCTATAGTGAACCACGCCTGTATTTCGCACGCATTATGCAAATATTACATTGCCGATTTTTCGCAATGAAGAAAATAATCTCAAATTCGCGAATATATGACAAATTTCTACCAAATATTTGCTAAATATTGCATATTCGAATATTGCCCCTGCCGCTCATCACTAATGGAATCCACTTTGTCATCACTACCTACTGACCATCACCCAATTCTCTCCTCTCCAGGTATGTCTGGAGAGGAGAGAATTTTCCAGAGTCTGATATTGTCCACACCCCTCATCTTTCCTTCTCATTCCCTGGTATGTCTGCATTTAACTTTAATGTTTCTTTCCCTGCTGGATTTATTGAGTATTTGTTTACATTGACTATTTCACCCCTGTATCTGGTCATCCCTTGATTAGGCCATATGTAGCCCCCTCCCCTCTTGGTCACACCTGATTGAACACTGAGTGGTATTAATCTAAGTTCCTAGGTCTTCCAGACGCAACATTTTTCAAGTCCAACTCTTTAAGTGCACATAATGAATTATACCAGAATTGAACCAGAAGGGGACCAAAGGTAATTACAGACATAGTTAATGCAAACAATGTTTCAATCTTTCATCTTAATCTTCCCACTTTTCCAAAACCTCCTGAAATACCCCCACATCCATTCACCCAGCAAGGAACTAGTCATCTCTCCCTCCATCTTACCTTCTCATCTGACCGCTTGCACAAACCTGTTTGGCAACGTAAACACTTCCTTCCCAAACACACACAGATAACTCATACTCTCTCTTATTCTCACCTACTAACACTTTCTCTGCTTCTCCTTATTGCTGGTGATATCTCTCCAAATCCAGCCCCCCCCCCCCCCCGTCAGCAAATTCCCACTATCACCTCCATGTCCCACTACAAATCTCCTTCTACAAATTTCTGCAACCCCTTAAACCTAATAACCATTCCTCTTACCCCTGCTCTTTTGGTTCCTCTTGCAGGAGCATTATGGAATGCACGCTCTGTCTGTAACAAACTGTCCTACATTCATGATCTTTTCATCTCAAAAACTTTTCTTTCTGGGTCTCACAAAAACATGTCTGACACCTCCTCCCCTGCTGCACTCTCATATAGTGGATTTCATTTCACTCACACCCCCTGCTTCGGCTACAAACATGGTGGAGGAGTTGGTCTTCTCCAATCAGACACCTGCTCCTACAGCTCAACTTCACTGCCACTCTCCATTACGCTCACTTCATTTGAAGTACACTCTGTTCGCATCTACTCTCCCTCCAACCTTCAAGTAGCTGTCATTTACCGCCCCCAGGTCCAGCCACCATCTTTCTTGACCACTTTAACACCTGGCTACTACACTTTCTTTCTGCCGACAGCCTCACTATCATCATGGGTAATTTTAACATCCCTATTGACACCTGCCACTCAGCCGCCTCTAAACTCCTATCACTCTGGTATGGTATGGGAGAAGGACACAGTAGGTGAGGGTGAAGCTGGTCATGGTGGTATAGAGGCAGCAGGGTCACTGGTTGTAGGCTTGTCTGAAGAGGTCCCTCTCTCCTTCTGTACCAGTTTGTAACTAGTCTTGTTTATGCTTAGTGCAATTGTCTGTATTATGTATGTATACCCGTTTTTATATGTACAGCGCCATGGAATGAATGGCGCTTTAATAATAAATAATAATAATGATACAGGCTTTAGCCTGGATACACAATGAGATACGGTCTTTAGCCTCCATACAAGATGAGATACGGCCTCTACCCTGGATATAAGATGAAATACAGCCTCTAACCTGGATACTAGATGAGATATGGCCTCTACCCTGGACACTAGATGAGATATGGCCTCTACCCTGGATACAAGATTAAATACGGCCTCTAACCTGCATACTAGATGATATACAGTATGGCCTCCACCCTGGATACAAGATGAGATCGGGCTCTAGCCTGCATACAATATTAGATACAGTTGGGGGGGCGTGGTCTGCATGTTGATGGCGGCGACTGCTTGAGAGTCTAGCTCCGCTTCCTGCATATCCACAGCGGCTCACAAATTACTCTTGAGGGACCCTGGAATATCCTACACTCACCTACCTGGCTCCCAGAATGGGCAAGATTAAGAAAAGACAGGCGCCGAAGAAGATGACAGAGTTTTTCCCCAGAACACCACCATCAATCGCCGGAGCTGAGGGATCTCCCGCTTCCTCTCCCAGGTTCTCTGCGAATCCTACCTCCTCCCCTGCAGCATGTGGAGGCCCGCCGCTTCTCCTCTCTGTGCTGAAGCTGGGGCTCTCCCAATTACAGAGGAGACTCTGCGCACACTGCTGGACTCCCTAAGATCCTCGCTGAAAGCTGACATCTCCAGCATGATCAAAGATCTGCAGCGTGATACACAGGGTGTAGGAGACAGAGTCACCCACGTGGAAAGCAAGATGGCCGAATATGCTGTATCACACAATTCTCTGATTGATGCGCATGAAGCGCTGGAGGAGGATGTGGCGGCCACAAAAAGTTAAGATCCAAGATCTGGAAGATCGCCACAGGCGCAATAATGTGCGTATCAGAAGATTTCCGGAGGCAGTAGGCCCAGCAGAGCTGGAGTTTTATTTGCAAACTTTGCTTAAAGAAGCCATGCCTAGTTAGCTGAGCGTGACCTACTGATTGATAGGATTCACCGTATCCCTAAGCCAAAGGGACTAGATCCTTCTCTCCCGTGTGATGTCATAGCGCAAATTCATTTTTATCACGCCAAAGATCATTTTCTTCGGAGCCTGCGGCAAAATCAGACACCAACTGCAACCTTTAAGGACATTAAAGTATTCGCGGATCTGTCTGCAGCCACACTAGCAAAGAGGAGGGAATTTGCGCACCTTACACAAGCTCTTCGCGACCAGAACATCCGTTATCGCTGGGGCTTCCCTGTAAAGCTACTGATCTCGGTGAAGGGTCAGATGATTGCTTGCAGCACACCACAGGATGCATCTGCCGTTCTACACATGATGGGACTGCTTTCAGTTGGGGACAATGCCAATTCCATAGGGGACTATGGAAACAAGCCGGCAAGAATTGCGCCCGAATGGGAACAAACATGATTTCCCGGACTCCCTCTCCTACTTTATCCTTCTGGACGTGCGGGATGGGAGATACGTAAGAACTCTATCTCCCCCCCCCCCCCACACTAGGTCTACTCTTTCGGTGTTAGGGTGGTGCTCACCCTCTAAGCAGACCCCCTTTTTAGACTCTAGGATCCTGCTCACTGCAGTTCTGTGATGTCTAATTGCCTTTTTATTTCTGTTTCTATTATCACCAGTTTTATGTTGTTTTTTTGTGGTCCTATTTTGCTTGCGCTTTGATATATGGCCCACATATTATCTCTGCCTCTACCTCAGCCTCATAGTGCCCCTCACGGCTACACCTAGTACGATACACACTTACTTATGGCGGGGTTGAAATTTTACTCCAATAATGTACGTGGCCTGAATTCCCCATTCCTGCGCTCCCAGATGTGGCGGGACCTGCTCCGTAGAAAATGTGATGTGACTTTAATACAGGATTTAAAGTTGGGGTTGAGCGGCACTCCTATTGGAGAGTGGGCGGTGCTCTGTGGTAAGGGTATGTCCAAATTTATATAAAAAAACCACGGCACTCTATAGAGAATTTATAATTTGCTTATTTTATTATTATGTTATTTTTCATATCTTTTTGATCTTTTTATAGATCCATCCAAAATAGTAGCCACTGGCCAACGTTTCGGTCTAATCTTAGACCTTGATCACGGCCTGTTATATAGACAAGTAGATAAATATTTACATTAATATATACACAAGTGAAACAAAGAGTTATTACATATATCTCATGTTGACATTGTCATATTATGCTATCACATGCATAAGGGAGAACATGTCTAATATGCAGGAGAATAAATAGCGCATCAAAAGCAACCATGTAGTTCTAATATGGAGTTTGTTAAAGAATTGGTCGGCTTTATAGACTAAAGAGGGGGGGGGGGGAAGAGGGAGGAGGGGGCGGGGGGGGGAAAAGGGGGGAAAAAGGAGGATAGGAAGGGGGGGGGGGGAAGAATAATAGCATCAAATGGAACAGTAGTATTGTGAGATAGGGATCTCCAGTGAGAGTTGGCAGGATATGGATGTTATATCTGTGGAATCCAAACAATATAATGTTAAAATTAGGAACCCAAGAGATGTATCATATCACATATTACTATTTTACACTAAACAATGATTACATAAGTATAATAAAACAGAATTTAGGGAGGACAGTCATTAGGACAATGCTTAAAGGATATTAGGAGGGACCAATAGGCATCAGTGTGATAGATAGTCAGAAGATCTATAATATAAAGTAGAATAGGCATGCTAACAGATCACAGTTATCTCAGAAGATGTTCATACCTTAGTCTGTATAGTAGGGAGGATGGTGGATGGTGCGGAAGCGCAGTGAAGCTGTTTAATATAAAGGGGCAGTGAGGACGCCGTAGGGAGGTGCGGCGTGCGCTGAGTTGATGACGTAGTGAGACGCAGAGACGCGCGTAAGCGCAAGGCTGATGGATTGTATCCGGAGTTGTAGTGAGCGGGCGCATGCGCAGAGGCACAATATGGTCGAGGAAGGGAACTGGCAGCTCGTAGTGGATAAGTCAATTAGGGAGGCGGGCGCATATGTTCTGTCAGTGGTAAATATAAAGGAAGTATCCGCCTGTTGTAAGGGACATATAGATACATGGTAGCTCCTATAGCATATACTTAAAGAAAGAGTGTATACTTATAGCAGGGTACTATAGTTATATGTAGAAGAAGAGTCTATAGGTATATAGCTATTTAAATCTATTACTATAATGGCATCATATTATATTACTAGTAGTATAATACTACCTGTCTGATAGTGATCATTTCACCTGTAGGGAATAAAAGGAGGGGGGGAGAGAGAAAGAAAATTAATATATGGAACAAATATTTTATCACATTCAGTATATAAGCATGGGGTCCTAGAGCTGTCCTTATTCATAGAATATAGGGAAAAAAGGATAATATAATATAATAAGGTGAAATTTGCAAGGTATAGGAATAAGAGACGCAGTCAATGGATTAGGAGACATACATCAGAAAATACAGGAAATCAAGTAATGCAAAAATCAAAGTCTCTATTTAATCCACGGGGCGACAAGGTATTGAGTTCGTAGATCCAGTAAGCCTCACGTTGTTTTAGACGCGCAATCCTATTTCCTCCACGTCTTGCCGATGTTACTTGTTCTAATATTTGGAACTTTAATTGATTTATCTGGTGATTTGCCGAGATGAAATGATGTGGTACCGGTAATTCGGTTTTATGGCAACGTATGTCCGATTTGTGTTTAGAAATGCGGTCCCGTGCACATTGGGTAGTTTCACCCACATATGCAAGGCCGCATGGGCAACGGATCAAGTATATCACATATGAAGATGAACATGTATAGAAACCTTTCGGATGGTATATTTTGCCTGAGTGGGGGTGGATGATCCTATTGCCTCTGATGACATTATTGCATTGGGTGCAATTAAGACATGGATAGGTGCCTGTTTTTGGTGGTGCCAGTGTAGTTTGTTTAATGGAGGGTTTAATTGGGCCAATATCTGCTTTCACTAATCTGTCTCTTAGGTTTTGGGGTCTTTTGTAGCACAACCGGACTGGAGACTGAAATTCGGGAATATCAGGATATGATTGTTGCAAGACTGACCAGTGTTTTTTTATAATTGTTTGAATTCTGGGCATGATGGGATGGTATGTAACTACCAATGGAAGACGGGAGGATGATGAGGTTGTGTTGGAAAGGGAATCCGGGCGTGTGGGAAGGGTTTGTTCGTGTTTGAGTAGGTTAAGTGGATATCCTCTCTCCTGAAATTTTTGGGACATTTCTTGTAATCTTTGTTTTTGGAGTAAAGGGTCCTTGACAATTCTTGATACTCTTTGAAACTGGGAACGGGGTAGAGATTGCTTAGTGGTATGTGGATGACAGCTAGAGTAGTGTAGGAGGGTGTTTCGGTCGGTGGGTTTACGATATAGATCGGTGGTTAGTGTACCGGTGGAGGTCTTGATAACTATTGTGTCTAAGAAGCTAATAGATTGTGAGTCAGTATGAGCTGTGAATTGTAAATCAGGATCAATACTGTTAATATAAAGCAGAAAGGTCGTGAAGGTGTTATGGTCGCCTTTCCATATGCAGAATATATCATCGATATATCTGTGCCATGTTAGTGCATGTGTCTGAAATAGGTCATTAGAATAGATCCAATCCTCTTCAAATTGAGCCATAAAGGCATTAGCGTAGGGCGGCGCCACGTGTGCGCCCATAGCGGTCCCTTTCTTCTGAATGTAAAAATTGTCACCGAACATGAAAAAGTTGTGTTTGAGTACAAATTCTAATAAACATATACAGAAAGTCTGTGCTGATGGAAGAAGTTCAGAGGTGTTTAGTAATGTTGTGACTGCTTTGATTCCTTTGTCGTGCGAAATAGAAGTATATAGGCTGTTGACATCTAGTGTCACTAACAGACTGTCTGGGGGTAGATCTTGTAAATTTGAGATGATGGATAGGAATTGTGAAGTATCTAATAGAAACGAACGTGTTTGTTTGATGAGTGGGGTTAGTATTTTTTCAAGAAACTTGGATAGCGGTGAGAGTAAAGAGTCGGTGGAGGCTACAATAGGCCTACCTGGTGGATGTGTAAGATTTTTATGGATTTTAGGTAGAATGTAGAATACTGGAAGGATAGGGTTGTTATTGAGAAGGAAAGTATAAGTAGGTTTATCAATGGTATTGAGTTGGAGGTGATGGTCTAGGAAAGTGATAATGTCCTTGGTAAGTTGAAAGGTAGGATTGTGTTGAACCTGTTCATAGGTGGTGGTATCGGCTAATTGTTTTTGTATTCTTGAATGTAGTATGAAGTATCCATTATTACTATCGCCCCTCCTTTGTCAGCTGGTTTGATGGTAATAGTTTTGTCTGACTGTAGTGTGTTCAAAGCCATGTGTTCCTCACTTTTTAAGTTGGATGGAACATGTAAATCTCCATTTTTAAGGGCACTAGTGCTGATTTTGATTTCACGATTTATGAGATCAATAAATGCTTCTACACCATGATATGTTTTGGGGGGCATGTAGTTACTTTTATTTCTCAAGCCCAGTGTCTTAATAGATAAGGGGGTAGGTGATGTGACTGTAAGTGGTGGTGTGCTTTGTTGTGAAAAATGGGCTTTAAGCCTTAGTGTTCGGTAGAATCTATTAAGTTCCTGTTCCAAAAGAAAGGATCTTAGATTGCCGTATGGGCAGAATGAGAGTCCCTTACACATCCCTTACAAAATCTTACACATCCACCAGGTAGGCCTATTGTAGCCTCCACCGACTCTTTACTCTCACCGCTATCCAAGTTTCTTGAAAAAATACTAACCCCACTCATCAAACAAACACGTTCGTTTCTATTAGATACTTCACAATTCCTATCCATCATCTCAAATTTACAAGATCTACCCCCAGACAGTCTGTTAGTGACACTAGATGTCAACAGCCTATATACTTCTATTTCGCACGACAAAGGAATCAAAGCAGTCACAACATTACTAAACACCTCTGAACTTCTTCCATCAGCACAGACTTTCTGTATATGTTTATTAGAATTTGTACTCAAACACAACTTTTTCATGTTCGGTGACAATTTTACATTCAGAAGAAAGGGACCGCTATGGGCGCACACGTGGCGCCGCCCTACGCTAATGCCTTTATGGCTCAATTTGAAGAGGATTGGATCTATTCTAATGACCTATTTCAGACACATGCACTAACATGGCACAGATATATCGATGATATATTCTGCATATGGAAAGGCGACCATAACACCTTCACGACCTTTCTGCTTTATATTAACAGTATTGATCCTGATTTACAATTCACAGCTCATACTGACTCACAATCTATTAGCTTCTTAGACACAATAGTTATCAAGACCTCCACCGGTACACTAACCACCGATCTATATCGTAAACCCACCGACCGAAACACCCTCCTACACTACTCTAGCTGTCATCCACATACCACTAAGCAATCTCTACCCCGTTCCCAGTTTCAAAGAGTATCAAGAATTGTCAAGGACCCTTTACTCCAAAAACAAAGATTACAAGAAATGTCCCAAAAATTTCAGGAGAGAGGATATCCACTTAACCTACTCAAACACGAACAAACCCTTCCCACACGCCCGGATTCCCTTTCCAACACAACCTCATCATCCTCCCGTCTTCCATTGGTAGTTACATACCATCCCATCATGCCCAGAATTCAAACAATTATAAAAAAACACTGGTCAGTCTTGCAACAATCATATCCTGATATTCCCGAATTTCAGTCTCCAGTCCGGTTGTGCTACAAAAGACCCCAAAACCTAAGAGACAGATTAGTGAAAGCAGATATTGGCCCAATTAAACCCTCCATTAAACAAACTACACTGGCACCACCAAAAACAGGCACCTATCCATGTCTTAATTGCACCCAATGCAATAATGTCATCAGAGGCAATAGGATCATCCACCCCCACTCAGGCAAAATATACCATCCGAAAGGTTTCTATACATGTTCATCTTCATATGTGATATACTTGATCCGTTGCCCATGCGGCCTTGCATATGTGGGTGAAACTACCCAATGTGCACGGGACCGCATTTCTAAACACAAATCGGACATACGTTGCCATAAAACCGAATTACCGGTACCACATCATTTCATCTCGGCAAATCACCAGATAAATCAATTAAAGTTCCAAATATTAGAACAAGTAACATCGGCAAGACGTGGAGGAAATAGGATTGCGCGTCTAAAACAACGTGAGGCTTACTGGATCTACGAACTCAATACCTTGTCGCCCCGTGGATTAAATAGAGACTTTGATTTTTGCATTACTTGATTTCCTGTATTTTCTGATGTATGTCTCCTAATCCATTGACTGCGTCTCTTATTCCTATACCTTGCAAATTTCACCTTATTATATTATATTATCCTTTTTTCCCTATATTCTATGAATAAGGACAGCTCTAGGACCCCATGCTTATATACTGAATGTGATAAAATATTTGTTCCATATATTAATTTTCTTTCTCTCTCCCCCCCTCCTTTTTATTCCCTACAGGTGAAATGATCACTATCAGACAGGTAGTATTATACTACTAGTAATATAATATGATGCCATTATAGTAATAGATTTAAATAGCTATATACCTATAGACTCTTCTTCTACATATAACTATAGTACCCTGCTATAAGTATACACTCTTTCTTTAAGTATATGCTATAGGAGCTACCATGTATCTATATGTCCCTTACAACAGGCGGATACCTCTTTGAGATTTACCACTGGCAGAACACATGCGCCCGCCTCCCTAATTGGTTTATCAACTACGAGTTGCCAGTTCCCTTCTTCGACTATATTGTGCCTCTGCGCATGCGCCCGTTCATTACAACTCCGGATACTATCCATCAGCCCCACGCTGACGCGCATCTCTCTGCGTCTCCCTACGTCATCACCTCAGCGCACGCCGCACCTCCCTTCGGCGTCCTCGCTGCCCCCTTATATTAAACAGCTTCACTGCGCTGCCGCACCATCCACCATTCTCCCTACTATACAGACTAAGGTATGAACAGCTTCTGAGACGACTGTGATCTGCGAGCATGTCTATTTTACTTTACATTATAGATGTTCTGACTATCTATCACACTGATGCCTATTGGTCCCTCTTAATATCCTTTAGCTCTGTCCTAATGACTGTCCTCTCTAACTATATTCTGTTTTATTATACCTACGCAATCATTGTTCAATGTAAAATAGCAATATGCGATACGATACATCTCTTGGGTTCCTAATTTTAACATTATATTGTTTGGATTCCACAGATATAACATCCATATCCTGCCAACTCTCACTGGAGATCCCTATCTCACAATACTACTGTTCCATTTGATGCTATTATTCTTTCCCCCCCCCCCTTCCTATCCTCCTTTTCCCCCCTTTTCCCCCCCCGCCCCCTCCTCCCTCTTCCCCCCCCCCCCCTTCTTTAGTCTATAAAGCCGACCAATTCTTTAACAAACTCCATATTAGAACTACATGGTTGCTTTTGATGCGCTATTTATTCTCCTGCATATTAGACATGTTCTCCCTTATGCATGTGATAGCATAATATGACAATGTCAACATGAGATATATGTAATAACTCTTTGTTTCACTTGTGTATATATTAATGTAAATATTTATCTACTTGTCTATATAACAGGCCGTGATCAAGGTCTAAGATTAGACCGAAACGTTGGCCAGTGGCTACTATTTTGGATGGATCTATAAAAGCAAAAGATATGAAATATAATAATAAAATAAGCAACTTATAAATTCTCTATAGAGTGCCGTGGTTTTTTGATATAAATTTGGACATACCCTTACCACAGAGCACCGCCTACTCTCCAATAGGAGTGCCGCTCAACCCCAACCTTAAACATTGACGACGTTTTGAGCTGAGCACCCTCCAGATGACTACCTTCGCGTATGATCTAACAGCAGCGGAGAAGATTGTCTCTGAAGTCACAGTTTCTAGTGACTTCTTACACGTACCCCACAACGAATACCGTACACGTGACTGGGAGCGCGAGTCCAAAAAACAGATCTCTTCGGAGCTTCACTGCGCAACTCTCGCAGAATACTATAAACATAAGAGGATTCCCAGGGGATTACGAGTCCATCTGCGACCAACATTATTCCCGTCTAATATTGAATACTGTACTAAGTTTGAAAATATTATAAACAAATGTTCCCTTGATATAATTGTCCTCAGTATAGAATATCTGCAAAAAGCAATTCAAGACTCCAAAGAGAAACTTACGGCTATTGAAAGTCAGCTTCTCTCAACAACCTCCACCTCCGAATGGTCTGAACTAAAGAAGAAGACAGACAAAATACTAGACGAACATCGCAAATACCTGGAGAATACCAAGCGCACCAAATTCATCCGTGATACAGAGGACTATCAACTCAACAAGGTTTACAGATGGCAATGGCAAGACTCACGAACAGGATATGGATACACCCCATACACAGGCTACGCATCCTCCTCCTCAGGCAGCGAGAGATCTACAACATATCGCTCCCAGCGTTTTTTTCCCAGGCGCGGTTACCGACAACGACGAAGAAACACATACGCCGAGGACGAAGTACCCATGGACCCAAAACCAACAGGAATCCAGACCCGCTCACAGGTAGGAACCTTACAGTGAACATTTCCTCACGAACTCTCTCACCAGCTGAACTGAATGTCCTATCAAAGGGACTCTCATTCTGCCCATACGGCAATCTAAGATCCTTTCTTTTGGAACAGGAACTTAATAGATTCTACCGAACACTAAGGCTTAAAGCCCATTTCTCACAACAAAGCATACCACCACTTACAGTCACATCACCTACCCCCTTATCTATTAAGACACTGGGCTTGAGAAATAAAAGTAACTACATGCCCCCCAAAACATATCATGGTGTAGAAGCATTTATCGATCTCATAAATCGTGAAATCAAAAATCAGCACTAGTGCCCTTAAAAATGGAGATTTACATGTTCCATCCAACTTAAAAAGTGAGGAACACATGGCCTTGAACACACTACAGTCAGACAAAACCATTACTATCAAACCAGCTGACAAAGGAGGGGCGATAGTAATAATGGATACTTCATTCTACATTCAAGAAATACAAAAACAATTAGCCGATACCACCACCTATGAACAGGTTCAACACAATCCTACCTTTCAACTTACCAAGGACATTATCACTTTCCTAGACCATCACCTCCAACTCAATACCATTGATAAACCTACTTATACTTTCCTTCTTAATAACAACCCTATTCTTCCAGTATTCTACATTCTACCTAAAATCCATAAAAATCTTACACATCCACCAGGTAGGCCCATTGTAGCCTCCACCGACTCTTTACTCTCACCGCTATCCAAGTTTCTTGAAAAAATACTAACCCCACTCATCAAACAAACACGTTCCGTTCTATTAGATACTTCACAATTCCTATCCATCATCTCAAATTTACAAGATCTACCCCCAGACAGTCTGCTAGTGACACTAGATGTCAACAGCCTATATACTTCTATTTCGCACGACAAAGGAATCAAAGCAGTCACAACATTACTAAACACCTCTGAACTTCTTCCATCAGCACAGACTTTCTGTATATGTTTATTAGAATTTGTACTCAAACACAACTTTTTCATGTTTCGGTGACAACTTTTACATTCAGAAGAAAGGGACCGCTATGGGCGCACACGTGGCGCCGCCCTACGCTAATGCCTTTATGGCTCAATTTGAAGAGGATTGGATCTATTCTAATGACCTATTTCAGACACATGCACTAACATGGCACAGATATATCGATGATATATTCTGCATATGGAAAGGCGACCAGAACACCTTCACCACCTTTCTGCTTTATATTAACAGTATTGATCCTGATTTACAATTCACAGCTCATACTGACTCACAATCTATTAGCTTCTTAGACACAATAGTTATCAAGACCTTCCACCGGTACACTAACCACTGATTATATCGTAAACCCACCGACCGAAACACCCTCCTACACTACTCTAGCTGTCATCCCCACACCACTAAAGCAATCCCTACCCCGTTCCCAGTTTCAAAGAGTATCAAGAATTGTCAAGGACCCTTTACTCCAAAAACAAAGATTACAAGAAATGTCCCAAAAATTTCAGGATATAGAGGATATCCACTTAACCTACTCAAACACGAACAAACCCTTCCCATACGCCCGGATTCCCTTTCCAACACAACCTCATCATCCTCCCGTCTTCCATTGGTAGTTACATACCATCCCATCATGCCCAGAATTCAAACAATTATAAAAAAACACTGGTCAGTCTTGCAACAATCATATCCTGATATTCCCGAATTTCAGTCTCCAGTTCGGTTGTGCTACAAAAGACCCCAAAACCTAAGAGACAGATTAGTGAAAGGCAGATATTGGCCCAATTAAACCCTCCATTAAACAAACTACACTGGCACCACCAAAAACAGGCACCTATCCATGTCTTAATTGCACCCAATGCAACTAATGTCATCAGAGGCAATAGGATCATCCACCCCCACTCAGGCAAAATATACCATCCGAAAGGTTTCTATACATGTTCATCTTCATATGTTATATACTTGATCCGTTGCCCATGCGGCCTTGCATATGTGGGTGAAACTACCCAATGTGCACGGGACCGCATTTCTAAACACAAATCGGACATACGTTGCCATAAAACCGAATTACCGGTACCACATCATTTCATCTCGGCAAATCACCAAATAAATCAATTAAAGTTCCAAATATTAGAACAAGTAGCATCGGCAAGACGTGGAGGAAATAGGATTGCGCGTCTAAAACAACGTGAGGCTTACTGGATCTACGAACTCAATACCTTGTCGCCCCGTGGATTAAATAGAGACTTTGATTTGTGCATTACTTGATTTCCTGTATTTTCTGATGTATGTCTCTTAATTCATGGGTTGCTGCTCTTGCTCTTACTTTACTTCTATACCTTGCAAAGTTCACCTTATTACATTATCTTTTCTTCCCTGTATTCTATGAATTAGGACAGCTCTAGGACTCCATGCTTATATCTATACTGAATGTGATAAAAATATTTGTTCCATATATTAATTTTCTTTTCTCTCCCCCCCTCCTTTTTATTCCCTACAGGTGAAATGATCACTATCAGACAGGTAGTATTATACTACTAGTAATATAATATGATGCCATTATAGTAATAGATTTAAATAGCCTATATACCTATAGACTCTTCTACTACATATAACTATAGTACCCTGCTATAAGTATACACTCTTTCTTTAAGTATATGCTATAGGAGCTACCATGTATCTATATGTCCCTTACAACAGGCGGATACTTCCTTTATATTTACCACTGACAGAACATATGCGCCCGCCTCCCTAATTGACTTATCCACTACGAGCTGCCAGTTCCCTTCCTCGACCATATTGTGCCTCTGCGCATGCGCCCGCTCACTACAACTCCGGATACAATCCATCAGCCTTGCGCTTACGCGCGTCTCTGCGTCTCACTACGTCATCAACTCAGCGCACGCCGCACCTCCCTACGGCGTCCTCACTGCCCCTTTATATTAAACAGCTTCACTGCGCTTCCGCACCATCCACCATCCTCCCTACTATACAGACTAAGGTATGAACATCTTCTGAGATAACTGTGATCTGTTAGCATGCCTATTCTACTTTATATTATAGATCTTCTGACTATCTATCACACTGATGCCTATTGGTCCCTCCTAATATCCTTTAGCTCTGTCCTAATGACTGTCCTCTCTAACTATATTCTGTTTTATTATACCTATGCAATCATTGTTCATGTAAAATAGCAATATGCGATACGATACATCTCTTTGGTCCCTAATTCTAACATTATATTGTTTGGATTCCACAGATATAACATCCATATCCTGCCAACTCTTACTGGAGATCCCTATCTCACAATACTACTGTTCCATTTGATGCCATTATTCCCTCTCCCCTTTCTTCCCCCCCCCCTCTCTTCCCCTTCCCCCCCCCCCCCTCCCTTCCTGTCCTCCCCCCCCCCTTCCTTCTTTAGTCTATAAAGCCGACCAACTTTTTAACAAGCTCCATACTAGAACTACATGGTTGCTTTTGATGCGCTATTTATTCTCCTGCATATTAGACATGTTCTCCCTTATGCATGTTATACCATAATATGACAATGTCAACATGAGATATATGTAATAACTCCTTGTTTCACTTTTGTATATATTAATGTAAATATTTATCTACTTGTCTATATAACAGGCCGTGATCAAGGTCTAAGATTAGACCGAAACGTTGGCCAGTGGCTACTATTTTGGATGGATCTATAAAAAGATCAAAAAGATATGAAAAATAACATAATAATAAAATAAGCAAATTATAAATTCTCTATAGAGTGCCGTGGTTTTTTGATATAAATTTGGACATACCCTTACCACAGAGCACTGCCCACTCTCCAATAGGAGTGCCGCTCAACCCCAACTTTAAACATTGACGACGTTTTGAGCTGAGCACCCTCCAGATGACTACCTTCGCTTATGATCTAACAGCAGCGGAGAAGATTGTCTCTGAAGTCACAGTTTCCAGTGACTTCTTACACGTACCGCACAACGAATACCGTACACGTGACTGGGAGCGTGAGTCCAAAAAACAGATCTCTTCGGAGCTTCACTGCGCAACTCTCGCAGAATACTATAAACATAAGAGGATTCCCAGGGGATTACGAGTTCATCTGCGACCAACGTTATTCCCGTCTAATATTGAATACTGTACTAAGTTTGAGAATATTATAAACAAATGTTCCCTTGATATAATTGTCCTCAGTATAGAATATCTGCAAAAAGCAATTCAAGACTCCAAAGAGAAACTTACGGCTATTGAAAGTCAGCTTCTCTCAACAACTTCCACCTCCGAATGGTCCGAACTAAAGAAGAAGACAGACAAAATACTAGACGAACATCGCAAATATCTGGAGAATACCAAGCGCACCAAATTCATCCGTGATACAGAGGATTATCAACTCAACAAGGTTTACAGATGGCAATGGCAAGACTCACGAACAGGATATGGATACACCCCATACACAGGCTACGCATCCTCCTCTTCAGGCAGCGAGAGATCTACAACATATCGCCCCCAGCGTTTTTTTCCCAGGCGCGGTTACCGACAACGACGAAGAAACACATACGCCGAGGACGAAATACCCATGGACCCAAAACCAACAGGAATCCAGACCCGCTCACAGGTAGGAACCTTACAGTGAACATTTCCTCACGAACTCTCTCACCAGCTGAACTGAATGTCCTATCAAAGGGACTCTCATTCTGCCCATACGGCAATCTAAGATCCTTTCTTTTGGAACAGGAACTTAATAGATTCTACCGAACACTAAGGCTTAAAGCCCATTTTTCACAACAAAGCACACCACCACTTACAGTCACATCACCTACCCCCTTATCTATTAAGACACTGGGCTTGAGAAATAAAAGTAACTACATGCCCCCCAAAACATATCATGGTGTAGAAGCATTTATTGATCTCATAAATCGTGAAATCAAAATCAGCACTAGTGCCCTTAAAAATGGAGATTTACATGTTCCATCCAACTTAAAAAGTGAGGAACACATGGCTTTGAACACACTACAGTCAGACAAAACTATTACCATCAAACCAGCTGACAAAGGAGGGGCGATAGTAATAATGGATACTTCATACTACATTCAAGAAATACAAAAACAATTAGCCGATACCACCACCTATGAACAGGTTCAACACAATCCTACCTTTCAACTTACCAAGGACATTATCACTTTCCTAGACCATCACCTCCAACTCAATACCATTGATAAACCTACTTATACTTTCCTTCTCAATAACAACCCTATCCTTCCAGTATTCTACATTCTACCTAAAATCCATAAAAATCTTACACATCCACCAGGTAGGCCTATTGTAGCCTCCACCGACTCTTTACTCTCACCGCTATCCAAGTTTCTTGAAAAAATACTAACCCCACTCATCAAACAAACACGTTCGTTTCTATTAGATACTTCACAATTCCTATCCATCATCTCAAATTTACAAGATCTACCCCCAGACAGTCTGTTAGTGACACTAGATGTCAACAGCCTATATACTTCTATTTCGCACGACAAAGGAATCAAAGCAGTCACAACATTACTAAACACCTCTGAACTTCTTCCATCAGCACAGACTTTCTGTATATGTTTATTAGAATTTGTACTCAAACACAACTTTTTCATGTTCGGTGACAATTTTTACATTCAGAAGAAAGGGACCGCTATGGGCGCACACGTGGCGCCGCCCTACGCTAATGCCTTTATGGCTCAATTTGAAGAGGATTGGATCTATTCTAATGACCTATTTCAGACACATGCACTAACATGGCACAGATATATCGATGATATATTCTGCATATGGAAAGGCGACCATAACACCTTCACGACCTTTCTGCTTTATATTAACAGTATTGATCCTGATTTACAATTCACAGCTCATACTGACTCACAATCTATTAGCTTCTTAGACACAATAGTTATCAAGACCTCCACCGGTACACTAACCACCGATCTATATCGTAAACCCACCGACCGAAACACCCTCCTACACTACTCTAGCTGTCATCCACATACCACTAAGCAATCTCTACCCCGTTCCCAGTTTCAAAGAGTATCAAGAATTGTCAAGGACCCTTTACTCCAAAAACAAAGATTACAAGAAATGTCCCAAAAATTTCAGGAGAGAGGATATCCACTTAACCTACTCAAACACGAACAAACCCTTCCCACACGCCCGGATTCCCTTTCCAACACAACCTCATCATCCTCCCGTCTTCCATTGGTAGTTACATACCATCCCATCATGCCCAGAATTCAAACAATTATAAAAAAACACTGGTCAGTCTTGCAACAATCATATCCTGATATTCCCGAATTTCAGTCTCCAGTCCGGTTGTGCTACAAAAGACCCCAAAACCTAAGAGACAGATTAGTGAAAGCAGATATTGGCCCAATTAAACCCTCCATTAAACAAACTACACTGGCACCACCAAAAACAGGCACCTATCCATGTCTTAATTGCACCCAATGCAATAATGTCATCAGAGGCAATAGGATCATCCACCCCCACTCAGGCAAAATATACCATCCGAAAGGTTTCTATACATGTTCATCTTCATATGTGATATACTTGATCCGTTGCCCATGCGGCCTTGCATATGTGGGTGAAACTACCCAATGTGCACGGGACCGCATTTCTAAACACAAATCGGACATACGTTGCCATAAAACCGAATTACCGGTACCACATCATTTCATCTCGGCAAATCACCAGATAAATCAATTAAAGTTCCAAATATTAGAACAAGTAACATCGGCAAGACGTGGAGGAAATAGGATTGCGCGTCTAAAACAACGTGAGGCTTACTGGATCTACGAACTCAATACCTTGTCGCCCCGTGGATTAAATAGAGACTTTGATTTTTGCATTACTTGATTTCCTGTATTTTCTGATGTATGTCTCCTAATCCATTGACTGCGTCTCTTATTCCTATACCTTGCAAATTTCACCTTATTATATTATATTATCCTTTTTTCCCTATATTCTATGAATAAGGACAGCTCTAGGACCCCATGCTTATATACTGAATGTGATAAAATATTTGTTCCATATATTAATTTTCTTTCTCTCTCCCCCCCTCCTTTTTATTCCCTACAGGTGAAATGATCACTATCAGACAGGTAGTATTATACTACTAGTAATATAATATGATGCCATTATAGTAATAGATTTAAATAGCTATATACCTATAGACTCTTCTTCTACATATAACTATAGTACCCTGCTATAAGTATACACTCTTTCTTTAAGTATATGCTATAGGAGCTACCATGTATCTATATGTCCCTTACAACAGGCGGATACTTCCTTTATATTTACCACTGACAGAACATATGCGCCCGCCTCCCTAATTGACTTATCCACTACGAGCTGCCAGTTCCCTTCCTCGACCATATTGTGCCTCTGCGCATGCGCCCGCTCACTACAACTCCGGATACAATCCATCAGCCTTGCGCTTACGCGCGTCTCTGCGTCTCACTACGTCATCAACTCAGCGCACGCCGCACCTCCCTACGGCGTCCTCACTGCCCCTTTATATTAAACAGCTTCACTGCGCTTCCGCACCATCCACCATCCTCCCTACTATACAGACTAAGGTATGAACATCTTCTGAGATAACTGTGATCTGTTAGCATGCCTATTCTACTTTATATTATAGATCTTCTGACTATCTATCACACTGATGCCTATTGGTCCCTCCTAATATCCTTTAAGCATTGTCCTAATGACTGTCCTCCCTAAATTCTGTTTTATTATACTTATGTAATCATTGTTTAGTGTAAAATAGTAATATGTGATACGATACATCTCTTGGGTTCCTAATTTTAACATTATATTGTTTGGATTCCACAGATATAACATCCATATCCTGCCAACTCTCACTGGAGATCCCTATCTCACAATACTACTGTTCCATTTGATGCTATTATTCTTCCCCCCCCCCCCCCCCCTTCCTATCCTCCTTTTTCCCCCCTTTTTCCCCCCCCGCCCCCTCCTCCCTCTTCCCCCCCCCCTCTTTAGTCTATAAAGCCGACCAATTCTTTAACAAACTCCATATTAGAACTACATGGTTGCTTTTGATGCGCTATTTATTCTCCTGCATATTAGACATGTTCTCCCTTATGCATGTGATAGCATAATATGACAATGTCAACATGAGATATATGTAATAACTCTTTGTTTCACTTGTGTATATATTAATGTAAATATTTATCTACTTGTCTATATAACAGGCCGTGATCAAGGTCTAAGATTAGACCGAAACGTTGGCCAGTGGCTACTATTTTGGATGGATCTATAAAAAGATCAAAAAGATATGAAAAATAACATAATAATAAAATAAGCAAATTATAAATTCTCTATAGAGTGCCGTGGTTTTTTGATATAAACTTTAATACAGGAGACGCATTTGGTGGGAGCAGACCAGCACAGATGCACTCATCATTTATATCCGCATATTTTTCACTCCCCTGCTGCCCAAAGGCGTAAGGCTGGCACCCTCATATGTATAAGGGGCTATGTTGCTTTCACATTACACCAATGCATCACAGACAGGGAAGGCAGGTATGTCATCTTGATATGTTCCCTCGAAGGTAAAATGTGCACGGTAGTTTCGGTTTAAGCACCAAATGTTAGGCAGGTTTCCTTTTTCAACAGATTGCATAAGAAAATCTTAAAGGTGGCGAGAGGAACTATAGTGGGCGGGGACTTTAACGTCCCAATTGATGTGGGGATAGACTGTCTCACCCATGCTGAATCCCGCCGGAAGGGCCTAAAATAAGCTCTAAAAAACACCTCCTTGCATGACATCTAGCGGTACCAGCATGGAGAAGAAAGGGATTATACACATATTTCTTCCGCACATCACACACAGTCCCGTATCGATTACTTCCTGGTTTCTAGGGACATTTTGCAGGGGGTGCTTAGAACGGATATTCGGCTGGCTACTTGGTCGGACCATGCCCCTATAACGATGGAACTCAATATGGGTCTACCTCCCCAATCACCCCCGGCATGGAGGCTAAACCAGTACTTACTTAAAAGTTCTAAGAGGCTGGATGAATTCCGCGCTAGCCTGAAGGAATTTTTCCTTCTAAACAGCACTCCTGATATTTTGTCCTCTACTCTGTGGCTGGCTCATAAGGCCTATATGAGGGGTATGATCTTGCAGACGGCCTCTCGTTTGAAAAAAACGAGATCAGCAGCTTAATGAGGCGCTATCATGGTTAGAATCAGCACACCAATGGTATAAGGATAATCCCTCTCCAGCTCACCTTTTGGAGTTACAGAATGTCCGTTCTAAGTTGAGGTTGCATCTTTTATATGAACATGAACGAGTAATTAGCAGGTTTAAGATGACTCACTATCATATGGGGGATAGGGCAGGCTCCTTGTTAGCTAACAGTCTTAAGAAACGGTCAGTTTACTCTAGAATAGAGAAATTACACTATAATGGGTCCGTAATCATGCATTCGCAAGAAATAACTAACGCCATAGCTTCATTATATGCAAAACTTTATAACTTGAAGGAAGATGTTGCAACCCCTCAACCAACAGATGCATCTATAGCAGCCTCTCTAGAGCACTAGAAACTCCCCGCGCTGTCAGATGCATCTATTGCAGATTTCCTAGAGCATTTGAAACTCCCCACGCTGTCAGATGCCCAGTTTACTAAACAGAATTTGCCAATCACGGAAGCATAAGTACGAGCAGCTCTAAAGACCACCCCCACAGGGAAAGCACCAGGGCCGGATGGCTTTATTGTGGCATATTATAAGGAGTTCATGCCCCAGCTCCTCCCCAACCTGTGCTCGATATATAACACCTTTTTCCAAACGGGGGTTATTCCAACAGAGATGCTCTCGGCCACGGTAGTAACCATCCCGAAGCCGGGTAAGACCCCAGATGCCCCTGCCAATTTCCGTCCTATCTCCCTGCTTAATGCGGATCTAAAAATGTACGCCAAAATCTTAGCTTCCAGGATTAACCAGTTTTTACCAGAACTGGTAGACCCAGACCAGGTTGGGTTTGTACCGGGAAGGCAGTGTAGGGACAGTACCAGGCGTATGCTTGACCTGTTCCAGATTTCGGGAAAGTTCAGGACCCCCACAATGTTTATTTCCCTTGATGCTGAAAAAGCATTTGACAGGGTGCATTGGGGGTTCCTGGACCGGGTGCTTCAGGCTTTCGGTTTTCAGGGTAATATTAGGGCCGGTGTGATGGGCCTATATACGACCCCCTCGGCCACAGTTCTCGCTCGGGATATATGTCAAGACCTTTTAAAATAACCATCCTTTTCAGGTGGCATCAGGTCCACCTTTCTTCCCCCTATGCCGGCAGGCTCGGCTATCGACCTCTTTCATAAAAGAGTACTTAGGGACGTATGTGCACTGATTTACCCGGTGGCACCACCTAACATTACTCGAGAGGAGAAGGCAGCGTTACGTTGGCTCACTGGCCTCGATGATGTCGTGATTAAGCCCGCCGACAAGGGGGGAAATGTGGTCCTGATGACCAAGGCCTTTTACTTGCAGGAAGCTTCCAGGCAGTTGGGAGACACTGATGTATATGAGAAGCTCAGTGACAACTCTGTCCCATTGATACTAGTCAGGGTGCGGTCACTTCTTTCCAGATAAAAAAGAGTAAAAAAGAGTACAGCGGCTCACTAATAATTTGTATGGAAAGGTGCTCACCCTCAGGTCCTACCCTCAGGACCAAAGAAAGTGGTATAATGTGTATAAGAATGAGGGGGCACACTCATAAGAAGAACACTTATAAGGTGATGTACACTAAATTTAATAAGCAATAAAAACAAACCCCTAAAATACACATAAAACATACATCAAAAATTGAGATAAATTTTGAATATGCGATATGCAGCAATCAAATGCAATATGTGGCAACAGGATGACGCCAATGTCCCACTGGTAGATGTAATTGCTGTCGTGTTGTTAGTACACGATATGGTGATGATGTGACCTATAATGTTCCATTTGGGAATTTGTGGCGTCAAACTTGTTGATAATAAATGTCCCTCACTATAGATGTAGCACTCTAGCCCCTTTGGGGTGATGTTGTAGAGCCCGCACCGTGCTATGTCTCAGGACACTGTTCCAACTGAAGATTAGGTATCTCAAAATTAAAGTCCTGTGCCTTTGAATACGTGTGGCACTCCGTTCACTTAAGATGTTAATAGTCACCCGGATCAGATGTTAAAGTCCAATGTGTGAGTTATACAGAGATGCGTGTGTGCCCTCCAAGTTACTTACTGGTTCTTCGCCGCAGTGTCTTTCTATTCTTACCCCTTCCTGCTGCGTAGCTGCAGCGCTGATCTCCCAGGTAGCCGTACACGGCCGTGGCGTCCCACGTGACCTGGTCTCTGGAGTTCAGGGTAGACGCTTGTGTATGACGTCACTAGTCTGCGGCAGTAACTTTGGTAGTGGAGGTCAATCACTTTCGTTTTGAGATCGCTGATGTTTTTCGATCTTTGTTGATGTCCAGCTTCTTTTATATGTTGTTAGGAATCCACGCTCACTCTGATATGCCAGACGCGTTTCAAGGTATTACACCTCTTCCTCAGTGGCCACCGAGTGAGTGGATTCTCACTCCTTATATATCCTATTGTTCCACCCACCAATTAGTTGTGCCTATTCTAATATATGGGGTGGATTTGATCGCTGTTTTTCTTCCATAAAATAAATAACATTCACAGTTACAAATAGCTAAAAATATAAATAACAATATTCCCATATATCTTAAAACATGCTCGAGATGATCTATAGGTAACCTATATGGTCAGGACTTAATTTTTACAAAAACCGCATTGAAACCGCATCAATGTGAATTATGTCACATGCGGTTTTTGCATTTTTGTATCTAGTAAGATCCAATAGATCCTATCTAGGTCAATGGACTCAAAAACGCATATATTTATATTATTATTTAATGCGTTTTTGTGTTTCTTTGCTCTTGTTTCCTTGATGTACTCATTTCTTTCCAGATATGTAGACACACAGTTTCTCCCCAGGAGCATCCTGGACAAACTAATCCCCAAGTTCCCCAAGAATCCAAACTGGTACTTTGTGCCCAAGGTGCACAAATCGCTGTCCTACCCTCCGAGACGACCTATCGTCTCCGGTATGGGGTCAGTGACTGAACCACTTTCCAGGTATGTTGATTGGCTACTTAGGCCCCTATTACAAGGCACTCCCACGTATCTAAAGGACACCGGGGACTTCCTCCGTGCCCTCAACTCGGTTGAGTGGCAGGAGGAATTCCACCTTGTGGCCTTAGACGTGGAGAGTCTCTATACTAGGATCCCACATGATGTAGGGCTGAGAGCCGTAGCATCAGTTCTCAGCAGCTCCAACAAAGGCATCATCTTTTCACAGTTCATACAGGAGTCCCTAGACTTAATACTTACCAATAACGTCTTTCAGTTCGGTAGTCAGTGGTACCGCCAGATACTAGGTACAGCGATGGGCACACCTGTGTCGTGTACCTTCGCCAACCTGTATCTGGCAGTATTCGAAGAGACAAATGTTTTCTCTATGCAGAACCCCTTCCTTAGGTACGTCCATCTCTATCTGCGGTATGTGGACGATGTGTTCCTGGTCTGGTCGGGCAGCGAAGACCTGTGTATGCAATTTGTGCAATATATGAATGACACCAGCAAAATGAACATGAAGTTCACCCTCAACTTTGGTGGCAATAGTCTAGATTTTCTGGACGTGAAGGTCACCGTGGTTGATGGCACCTTGCAGACCACAGGTTTTCGCAAGCCTACCGCAACTAATTCGCTGCTCCACCAGACCAGTTTCCATCCCCCTACCGTTAAGGAGGCCATCCCCTTTGGGCAGTTCATACGCCTCCGTAGGATTAATAGAACTGGCGAAAACTACTTTAGGCAGGCCCACCAACTCAAGGACAGGCTGCTTGAAAGGGGCTACTCCAGAAGGGACGTGATTGACGCGTTGCATCAAGCAGCTCTTCATCCCCGGCATAGTCTCCTCAATGACCAGGTTCAAAACGATAACCAAGACAGGTTCACGTTTATTTTTAAATTTAGTCCAGCTGCAGATATTGTGAAGCGAGCAGTGCTAAGTACCTGGGACCTTTTGAAAGGTGATCCAGCTTTGGGGGAGTTGGTTTCTAGGCGACCCTTGGTCACCTTTAAAAAGTGTCACACCTTAAAGGACAGATTGGTCCATAGCGTGCTAAGGCACACTAAACAGTTAAATTGGCCCCAGAGTAGAAAACCTCAGGGCAACTTTAAATGTGAGACGTGTTCTTTTTGTTCCCATAACTCGCAGGGGAAGTTCCTGTTTTTAGGGGGCATTACACATGTGGTCTATGTCGTATCATGTACCTGTGGCAGGTTTTATATTGGCAAAACTATAAGGCCCCTGTTTGAACGAATACGGGAGCATCTTAGTTCAATCAGGACGGGATGAGTATCGCCCCGCCTGATTGACCATGTCTATTCGACCCACAATGGTGATCCATCCAGCCTCTCTTTTGCTGGGATTGAGGCGGTGGGACCCATCCCACGGGGTGGGGATCGCCACCGCCTTTTGTTGCAGCGGGAGGCTCGATGGATCATCAGAACGGGTGCCATGGGACCACATGGCCTGAACGACAAAAATTACATGGCTGTTTTTCTTTAAGATCCTTTCACTCTCCCGTACCCGGGGTTTGCCAGTGCTCACTGTTCATGCCATAATACCCTCGTCTGTTGCCCTTGGTGATTGCTTTCCAATCTCCTCCCTTTGTTCCTGCTCCCCAGCGCAGCAGGGCATTAAGGGAACTTTTTTTCCCCGTGCCCCCACTCCCTGATAGGGGCATCGCCCGCTGCTTCATATAGCGCAAGGGAAACAGCATTTATACACTAACTTCATTGCATCTTCCTTTGCTTTCTAGCACCTCGTCTGTACGCTAATGTAACTTGTCTCGTCCATCATTTGATAATGTGTTGCTTTATGTTGCTGTAGTGCCCTGCAGCATGTACGTAATGTTACAATGCTCCCTTTATGTATCGTCAGTAGCGGTCCAAGGAAGCGCGAAACGGCTGTCACCGCCAGTCCACACCTGGGCCGTCCCGCTCCCCAGCCTGTGAAGCTAATGCTACCTTGCTAGTCAGCAATAAAGCTTCTTTGAAGATTCGACCCTGGTGAGTGCCGCGCATCTATTACCTAACTTCCACGTCTTTTAAAATAACCAACGGGACCAGACAGGGGTGCCCACTGTCACTGTTGATTTTCACGCTGGTCATGGAACCCCTGGCCGCTAAGATACGGACATGCCACAGCATACAGGGAATCAAAGCGGGGGGTGTCTCCCATGTGATCGGATTATATGCCGATGACGTTATATTAATGATATCGAACCCTGAAAGCTCCTTGATAGCGCTACACCAAATACTGCAGCAATTTTCAAATAGTTCCTATTATAAACTAAATGAAAGTAAAACCAAAGTTTTAGATTTCCACTTACCTGTAACCACAATGAATAGGTTAAAGCAAAAATACCCCTTCCAATGGACAGACCGGTCCATTCCATATTTAGGGATAGAGTTGGCACGAAGTTCGGCTGAGACAGTTGTCATTAACTTTAATCGCCTGAGGAAGGACCTACAGTGTGATTATTCCCGTATGGCGCAGGTGTAGTTATCCTGGGTGGCGAAAATCAATGCTGCAAAAATGCTATCCCTACCAAAAGCACTTTATTGTTTCAGATGTCTCCCATTGCAAGTCCCTAAAAAATTGATAACAATGCTCCAAAAAGATCTCTTGGCGTTTATGTGGCAGAATAAGCACCCTAGAATTCCGAAAGCTTCTCTGTATCCTTTGGTTAGAGCTGGAGGACTTGGGGTACCGGATTTATATAAATACTATTTGGCCTCCTTGGCTGAGCAGGCGCTGGAGTGGTGGTCTCCATCCGCACCTCACAAGTGGCTTGAGATAGAAAGGACGTTTGTTAAAAGTCATTCACTCCCAGCCATCCTAGCAGCTCACGAACTGGGAAGACTTTGCCATGAGGCTCCTCTCCCTACAATGCAAGCCTCTCTTTTCATATGGTCATACCTGAGAAATGTAAAGAAGTGGTTTGTGGTGCCAAAAGACAACATCCCTCTCGTAGCACTCGGATATCATATCTGATCTGATATGAACCTGAAATTGTGGGTGGATAAAGGATTGGATAAACTGGGTAGTCTTTATCAACCTCTGGTCTAAAAGACTTTGAGACCCTGCATGACACCTACTCCAGCCCTAACACCCATTTTTATCAGTTCCTACAGATACGTCACTTGTTAAATAGCTCCCCATTAACTCAACCCCATTCTTGTAGGAGTGCTTTGCAGCCTTATGTCGCATCATCCTCATTTCACGTGAGAATATCTGCTATATACTTAAACTTATTATTAGACCCAGATGGTGGAAAGCAATCGTTTATGTTAAGATGGGAACACGAACTGGGTGCTGTGTACTCCATTAGTCAGTGGAAAGAAGCAATGTCATGGTCCTTCAGATGCACTAAATGTCTGAATCATATAGAGCAGGCTAGGAGAATACAACTCAGATGGTACTTAACCCCCAATAGGTTAGCCCACTGTTCACCCGGCTACTCCCCGTTATGTTGGAGGAAATTTGGGTTAGTTGGTACTCCCTTACATACAGTACAGACCAAAAGTTTGGACACACCTTCTCATTCAAAGAGTTTTCTTTATTTTCATGACTATGAAAATTGTAGATTCACACTGAAGGCATCAAAACTATGAATTAACACATGTGGAATTATATACATAACAAACAAGTGTGAAACAACTGAAAATATGGCATATTCTAGGTTCTTCAAAGTAGCCACCTTTTGCTTTGATTACTGCTTTGCACACTCTTGGCATTCTCTTGATGAGCTTCAAGAGGTAGTGCCCTGAAATGGTTTTCACTTCACAGGTGTGTCCTGTCAGGTTTAATAAGTGGGATTTCTTGCCTTATAAATGGGGTTGGGACCATCAGTTGCGTTGAGAAGTCAGGTGGATACACAGCTGATATTCCTACTGAATAGACTGTTAGAATTTGTATTATGGCAAGAAAAAAGCAGCTAAGTAAAGAAAAACGAGTGGCCATCATTACTTTAAGAAATGAAGGTCAGTCAGTCAGCCGAAAAATTGGGAAAACTTTGAAAGTAAGGGCTATTTGACCATGAAGGAGAGTTAAGGGGTGCTGCGCCAGATGACCTGGCCTCCACAGTCACAGGACCTGAACCCAATCGAGATGGTTTGGGGTGAGCTGGACCGCAAAGTGAAGGCAAAAGGGCCAACAAGTGCTAAGCATCTCTGGGAACTCCTTCAAGACTGTTGGAAGACCATTTCAGGGGACTATCTCTTGAAGCTCATCAAGAGAATGCCAGGAGTGTTCAAAGCAGTAATCAAAGCAAATGGTGGCTACTTTGAAGAACCTAGAATATTACATATTTTCAGTTGTTTCATACTTGTTTGTTATGTATATAATTCCACATGTGTTAATTCATAGTTTTGATGCCTTTATAGTCATGAAAATAAAGAAAACTCTTTGAATGAGAAGGTGTGTCCAAACTTTTGGTCTGTACTGTATGTGGTGGGAATGCCCTTATACCCGTAAATTCTGGCACATGATGGAAGCTTTAATCCGGCAGGTCACGGATTCAGCAATCACTTTAGCCCCTGCTCTTTCTATTCGGGGAATAGGTTTAGATGTCATCCCTTCCAAAATAAGATGGGTAACGGCTCATATCAGCGCAGCACGGAATATAATAGCCCGCCAATGGAAGTTACCTTGTACCCCGTCACTGTCGGAAGTGGTTGAGTCCATTAATCATCATATGCATTGTGAATTGATGTTTTCTACCTGTTCTTCCACCCGCATACGTTATCTTAATAACTGGATGCCTTGGTTATCTAGTCCTTATGCTACGCCTCTGCCGGATTGTCTCTGGTGACTTGGGTACATTTGAGGGTTTGGGGAGGGTGGGCTGGGAACTTGGGTAAGGATTTACATAATGTTACATTTACCTCAGCATGGGCAATATTAACGCGAGCTTCGATGGGACCTCATTTGTTTCTTTGTTATGTACTATATGTATGTTTTTGATAAAATGTACTTTGATATACTTCACATTGTGATATTGTGTCATGATGGACACGCATTGTCTTGCGTGCATTGTTATGCAAAGTATTCAATAAAAACTTATTAAAGATTAGATACGGTTGGGCATGGAGTCATAGAGGCTCTGGTATTCTGTAGCACATTTGCCCACAGATGTTACAGCTGGGCCTGTAGATCCTGCATACTCGTAGGCTGGTGAAGCTGGCATCCCAGTTGGTCCCATAAATGCCTAATTGGCGATAAATCTGAAGACCAGGCAGCACAGGAAGTGATGCAATCTGACGCACACATTCCTGGGAAACCCTTGTGTGTGGACTTGCATTATCCTGCTGAAAAATGCCAATTGGAAGTCCTGCCATGTGAGGCAATATGTGGTCACAGGATGTCCAACACATATCACTGAGCTGTTAGTGCCTATTGTATCACAACTAGGGGTGATTGAGTGTTGTATGTCATGGCTCCCTAGATCATTGCAACATCAGCTGGTGAAGTGTGTCACTCTGCAGCAAAGGCAGAATTGACGCACTCACAAGACCTCTATACTCTAATCAATCCTTTACGGGGGTCCTAAACAGAACCTGGATTTGTGGCTAAAAACAATATGGTTCCAGTCCGTAGGAGTCCACTTGTCTCATTTATGACACCACTTCAAACAAAGGTGATGGTGGCTAGCTGTCAATGGCAGGACACCTAATGGGTGCCTTGACATTAGACTTTCTTCTGCTAAGCTTCTGGAAATGTGTGGGCAAAGACAAGGATGTGTATTGAAGGTGCAGCAATTTGTCAAAATAACCATCCTGTTTCACTCAGTCTAATGATGCTCTGTGTCTCAAAGTTTGTCAACTAGGCGAAATGTCTGCAAGCACATCATAAAAACATGTCTAGCAGTCAATCTCTCACCAAGAGGTACCCTACCCAAAAGTAGCCTCTGAGAGCCTTGTTATAGGGCATCTGGTGAAGCACTTCTATGCTCTCTTGTGGCAAGTGTCTATTCAGACCATTCCTGTAATCATTTACATATCTGTCTGAGACATAACTGCATGCTGAGTTTTGTATCAATCTGACATTTCTGTGTATGTTAATTTTTTTGGGTGTGTCAATGAGTGTTTTTCCCAGATAATTATGGACCAGGAGGTCGCTTTCTGCCTGTTTGCCTCTGCTTGTTGAATATCACATATTCTTAATGCATTTTTAAATAATTTTCAACACAATTTTTTATTTGTTTCCAAACATTTTATTAGAGTTTCTCAATTAAACACCGAACCTCTGAGTATGGGGAATAATAAAATTATGGCAAAAATAATATAATATGTAATTACACAAGAGCAACACAGTTATACAGCTGTATATACAGTAAAGCCAAAGAATGTATCTCTGGGTGATTCACAGGTTTCATTTGAGGTTGTATATATTATATCAAGATATGTGTAAGGCCGATTCATTGGCCTGTATTTGTGGGAGGGGCTTGGTTGCCTACTTCAACGGCCGGTGCCCTCCCACAAATCGTACGACGTGCAGAGTTCCGCAGGAAGCGTGCGCTCGTACCTGGCATTTTGTCTTCAGCAGGCAGGTAAGTGGAGTCCGGTCGGCTAGCCCCTAGGTGAGTGGGAACTATGCTCCGGACCGCATCGCTTCTTTTCCTCCAGGCTGGGGGCGGACCGTACGGAGGCCAGGCTCCCTCATCCACGATGTTCTGGCCGTCATTCGGGGAAGGGGGGGGGGCGGCGGTGTCTGTGCTCCCCTCCTCCCCCCGCCCACAGGGCTCCCGAACACTGCCCTCCTCCGGCGGGGGGCGGAGCCACGACGGTGTCTGCGCTCCTCTCCTCCCCTCGTCCACTGGGCTCCCGAACACTGCCCTCCTCCGGCGGGGGGGCGGAGCCACGACGGTGGCGGCGTTCCCCTCCGTCCCCGCTTACAGGTTCCACCACGTCCCACTTCACCAGCGAGGGGCGGGGCACTCGATGGAGCCTCCGATCTGGCCAGCGTCGCACTGCCTCCCCACGCGGTGGGCGGGCTCAGCCGGCGGTGGGTCGGCCCCCAAATGAGGGGGGGGCACCCCCGCACTGAGCGCCCTGCCAGGGAGCGAGTGCGGCGCCACGGGGCTTACAGTTTATCCGGCAAAGGGGGGGGCCGGGTCACATAAGCCCCCCCCCTGTCCCGGCTCCTAGATGCCAGGGGGCTGCGCCGTTTCCCCACGTGGTAGGTGTGCCCAGCCAGGAGGTGGGTCGGCCCCTCGAGCAAGGGGGGCACCCCTGCACTGGGCACCCTGCCAGGGAGCGGCGTGACCCCCCACGCGGCAACATCCATTTGACCGATGCGGCGGGGCCCGCGTTGATTCAGGGGCTCCCCCGCACCGGTTTAGGCCAGAGGGCTACGCTACTCCCCACGCGGTAGAAGTGCTCAGCCGGCAGGTGGGTAGGCCCTGAACGACGGGGGGCACCCCCCGCACTGGGCACTCTACCAGGGAGCCGCGCAGCCCTCCACGTGGCTCACGTACCGTGTTGGCGTGGGGCAGGGGCCATTGCGCTAGAGGGTCCCCCCATTCGGGCCACGGTGCCAGGGAGCTCCGCGCTCCCCACGCGGTTATCGTGGTGGAATGCGGGGGGCGCATTGGCCACGCTCTGCGTCTTCACCAAAGTCTGGCACGGGCCGCCGTGCCACCTAGATAGGCAGGGATCCGTGACAACGCCAGGAACGGTCGAGGGGGGTACATGTTAGCCAGTGACTTAACCCCTTCTACCGGTCTCCTGCAGCTTACAGCTCATGTCCAGTCATTCCATGTTTTACCTGCACGGTTCCGTATGGCAGGCACGATCCACAGTTGACACCTTCATTGTTTTTCTTCCAGGGTCCAAGTTGTACTTGATCTCATTACGTGATTGTGGCTTATCGGTAAGGTAGTGGGGGTTCACGTGGGGAGGGGAAAGGAAGTGCCCATCAGTGGGTTATGTGTCTCACGCATTGTCACGCATTTCCGGGTGGCGGTTCCTGGCCACTCCCTCACGGTTCCTTTGTGTCAGTGTGCATAGCTTCACGGGGGCAGTACACCTTTCCTTGCTTTGCTTGCAGTTTCACGGATACTGGTGGTCGTCCAGTTTAGCCGGTTACTTACGTTACGGTTTCCACAGCTGTGATGTCACGCGCATCAGACATCGTCGAGGCGTCTGTGGACGAAAACGCAGCAGGAATGTCTGAGGGGGCAGTATTCCGTCCCTACGTGCATGGACCATTCCCAAGCTCATGTCGGAGCTAACGAAGAAGGGCGTCTCTTTCCTGGCTTCCGCCAGGAAGGCAGAGTTGTATCGACTGTGGAAAGACTCTTTAGTCCCCAGTAGTGACGATCCCCCTATGACCACGGTGCAGACGTCACTTGCTCAGTTGCACGTCATGTTGAACAGTCTGACTTCGGCGGTCACCTCGATACAGGCAAGGTTGGAATTAATCAAGTCTCACGGCTCGGTCGTTCCGGTTTCTGCCCCTGAGGTCCCGGTCGCTGCCACCTCTGCTGTAGGAGATACCCGTTCTGTCCAGGCCATCCCCAACGTGGCTCCATCTCATTTCGTGCCAATCAGCATCAGGAAAGACATCCTTGAGGGTAGGGATGTTAACCTCGCCTCATTGCTGATAGCCTCCAGAGACTTGTCTGACAACAAAGTCATAGCTTGCGGGGAAGTCTCGGTGGTGCTGAGAGGCCGTGACCACAGGCTTAGCCGCAAGCTAACCATCCCGGAATTTGTCATGGCGTTCAGCCTTTTTAGGGATGTCATATGTTCTGCCAGGCCGGACAGGAGGGAGGAACTCGATCTGTACCTCTTTCGGGTTACAGAGTTGGGTTACAAGTATGGAGGAAATTCGTTTTACGACTATCATTGTTCGTTTTCGGCCAAAGCAGCAGCTGCGCTTTCCCAGTTCCAACATGTGACAGATTGGTCCAACTTAGACACAGAACTGTTCTGCAGGCACTTTGCTGGCCTGAAAGCTCCCTCCTGTTCCGCCTGTCAGTCCATCTTCCACTCGGTTGAGTGGTGTCACAAGTCAGCCGCCAGTACTTCATCGTACCCATCCAGCTCAACAGCTGGGCCACTCAATGTTTTCAGACCCCCCAGCTCCGTGGACAAGCTAGGCCAGCCCATTGTTCAGCTAGGTAGGGCCCAGATCTGCAACAATTATAATTACGCATCTTGTAATTTCGGGCAGTGTCGTCTGTTGCACATCTGCACCAACTGTTTTAGGGCCCATCCCAGAGTCGCGTGCTCATTAAAATCGGTTAAAAATTACATGAGTGTGGTCAATACCAGCTGCTTACAGGAATTCTTGCGGGGTCACCACAATCCAGGGTTCGTGCAGTTTCTGGTTTCAGGATTTCACGAGGGCTTCCACACAGGGTTAGTCACGACTCCAGAGTTCACGTATGAGTGCAGGAACCTTCAGTCTGCCCAGAGGAATCCCAATTCCGTAGACAAACTGATAGAATCCGAACTGAACAAAGGTTTCCTGATTGGTCCTTTCAAAGTGCCTCCTTTCCAACAGTGGAGAGTCAGTCCCGTGGGGGTGGTCACGGGCAAATTTAGCAAAAAGGAGAGACTCATCATCGACTTGTCAGCTCCACATGGCTCCCAGGTTCCCAGCCTCAACTCCCTTATTCCTTCAGAAGAAGTGGGCATGAGATATTCTTCGATTGACCAGGCTATCGCCATCATCATACAGTTAGGTCCCGGGGCGATGTTGTCCAAAGCCGACATATCGGATGCTTTTAAATTACTTCCCATCATGCCAGCACTCTGGCAATGGCACGGCATCAAATGGAAGGATCTTTACTATTTCTCCACCAAACTCACCTTCGGTTCCAAGAGCAGCCCGTGGCTCTTCGACCAGCTGGCTCAGGCTCTTCACTGGGTTCTGGAACACAAGGTCCACTGTGAATTTGTCATCCACTACTTGGATGACTTTCTGCTGATCGAGAGGCCAGGGGCAGCCCCCCTAGGGTTGGGAAAATTGTTGAAGTGTTTTTCCCAGTTAGGTGTCCCGGTCTCCCCCAAGAAAGTTGAGGGCCCGTCCACAGTTATCACCTTTCTGGGCATTGAACTAGATTCACAAGACATGTTAGCCAGATTACCTTCGGACAAATTGGTGAGAATCAGAGAAGTTATCCATAGGTTTGCAGTCACGACCGTGGTCACTAAGGTCGATTTGCAGTCACTACTGGGCATGTTAAATTTTGCCATGCGCGTCATTCCGCAGGGCAGGGCGTTCATATCCCGCCTGTTGGCGCTCCTGGCCACGGCCCCGGAGCAGGACAGCCCAGTGTGTCTGGATAGTCAGGCCATAGCTGATCTCCACATGTGGGATCTATTTCTTTGTCAATGGAATGGGGTGTCCTTGTTCATTCCCGAGTTGTCGTGTAAATCTCCTGTAGTATTCTCAGATGCGGCCGCAAGCTCAGGTTTTGCCGCTATTTTTGGCACCCACTAGGTCGCGGGCGAATGGCCTGCCGAGGTGAGACAGATCCCAGGTTTCCTCCACTCCTCGGCACTGTTCGAACTGTACCCCATTGTGGTAGCTGCCTACATATGGGGCAATCGTTGGGTAAATCAGTCTGTTTTGTTTGTGTCTGACAATGCAGCAGTAGTAGACATTGTAAACAGTGCGTCGTCTAAATCATCCCATGTTATGTGTCTCTTAAGACGATTAGTACAACTCTCCCTACATCACCACTTCCATGTCCATAGCGCACATGTGCCAGGTTCACAAAACGTGGCTGCCGATGCCTTATCAAGGGCTAATTTCTCCCTTTTCTTGCAGGTCATGCCAGAGGCAGATGTAGCGGGCGCTACCGTCCCTCCTCACGAATCCTTAATCCTAGCGTGACTAGTCACCTAGAGACAGCCCATGCCTTGATTTCCAAGTCCCTTTCCCCCAACACCACCAGGGCATATACCACCGGGTGGAAGGCGTTTTGCAAGTTTCAGGGGGAATGTCCTCAGGAAGAGTCTAGTTTTGTAGAATACATCCTGGCGTTCATTGGCTACTGCCACTCAGAACTAAAACTCTCTCATAACACTGTGAGGTCATACCTGTCGGGAGTGCCACATTTCTTCTCCATCAGTCATCCCGAACGGACATCGGTGTTCTCCATGCATGCTGTCAAAGCTGCACTCAAGGGTTTGAGCAAATGCGGGCCCCAGGGCCAAGTACGTAGGCAGGCTGTCACAGGGCTCCTTTTCCGTAGACTTTCTGACGTTCTGGATAGGAATCCTTTTGGGGTTCTACCCAGCCTGGTGCTCAAATCCGCCATCTATCTAGCCTTTTATGGCTTCTTGAGGCCTGGGGAGTTCACTTGTTCTCCTGGCAGCAGCAGGTTTCTCACAGTCGGCCAGCTGGTCCAAAACGCCGAAGGTTACGTGCTGCTGCTGAGGACGTCCAAAACCTCACAGGTGGGCCCCCCAGTCCCGGTGTCTTATTTCCCCACGTCTCATCAATGGTGCCCTGTCACAGTTCTCCATCAACTACTATCAGCCGTGTCAGGGTCCGAGCCAGATAGTCCACTATTGCCCTTTGGGGTGGCGTCACTCACCACCCATCAGTTCGTGTCCCACGTACGCTCCCTGATGGCCAGCTTGGGCGGCGATGCCACCGCGATCTCGGGACATTCGTTCCGCATAGGTGCTGCATCCGCGGCCTCCAAGAATCAGGTGCCAGTGCATGTCATTCAGAAATTAGGGCGTTGGCGCTCCACGTGTTTTAACCGTTACATACCTCACCCCGAAACTGAGATGTCAATAGCTTTTCAGAGTCTGGTTTTGTAATCACGTTGTAATAAAGTACTCCTGCCTACCGGTATGTCTTTTTGCCCTCTTTCAGGCGTCCCTCCACGACGCGGTTACGGCCCAACTCTGACCGCTTTAGAGTAGGGCATCTCAGGTAGATCTCGGTACGTTCTTGGTTGCCACGACCACAAATATTTTCTTAATGTCTTATATATTAAATCTTACAGCTCGAGGTATTCTTATTTCAGATATGTATTATATATCCACAGGCTGAGAGAGGTGCCCTGGTTACAGATATAGTCAAGCTCACTATACTACACTATTTCATTAACTTCCAAGAGTTCCAGAAACAGTGGGACAGGGAGTTTAGCTGTTTTTTTTTTAGACCCAAGTGGATCTTGCAGCTTGGATATGGTGGTTAGTGGGACAAGGTCAGAGAACCCCCATTCTAGATACAGGTGCAGATCCCAGATTTGGGACCCATACATGTCTGAAATGAGAATAAAACAACTTTGCTGTATAATTATCATGAACATAATGTTATTTGTGGTCATGGCTGCGGAGATACTGACCCGACCTAAAGGGTGAAACAGCTTACCTGAAAGTCATGAAACTAACTGAAGATGGCTAGCGGTGTGCCCATAGCCATGAGCGTGGGTAGGCCTATAAGGGGGCAAAAAAAGCAAGCATAGGAGGTTTGTAAATGATGATTATAATGAGTATTAGTTTTCTGACACGTGGATCAAAAAGCTAGATGGTGGAAGGCATTGGAGATCTCTGCATGAGGATTGGGAATGTAACGCATAAAGCAAGAGGAACGCCACCTACCCATCTTCTTGATGATATGCCCGGGTACTCCGTGACGGGAAGCTGAGGAAGCGGCTCCAATGCGAAAGGAATGTCCTGAAATAAGACTTGGGTCAAAACGTAGGCCGGAAGTTAAAGTGCGGATATGTGAGATAAATTGGGACGAGGTGAGACAATGGTTGTTGAAGGGTAGCAAAGGACTATCTGAAGGAGCATCACCCAGTACTGACAAAAGCTTGTTTAAAACCTGAACCGGGCACCAGTCATTGAAAGTCCGGTAATATCTGATCACCACCGGAGGACCGGTTTGTGAGGTTTTGGTGGACAGCAGTGATAGGGCGAAATGCCCCTCGTGCCACGCTAGCTGGCCTTTGGTTAAGCCTCTGTTCTTGCGTGAGGAACTGGTGAACTCTCTGGGCCTGAGAAAACCGTAGAAACTCAGGAACATGGCAGCTTTGATGGTGATGCTAATATAGGGCCCAAAAGGATTCCCGTCTAAAGAGCTGGATAGCTTTCTAAACAGGTCTCCTGCCACCGGCTGTCTGGATGGGGTAGACTCTTGGCCACTCTTTTGAATGCCCCTGAGGGTTGCTTTGATCGCCTGGGAAGAGAAGAAAGATCTGCGATTGGGATTTGCGAACATGAAAAAATGCGGGACCCCTGCTAGATACAACCTAATGGTGTTGTAGGACAGTTTGAGCTGCGTATGGCAGTAAGCTAGGAAGGCCATCTTGTAAGTTGTTTCGTCAATGTCATCTCTGGGATGCAGGTGCGTGAATTTATTGAAAGCGCTCCAGCGGGAAGTGTCATATTTAAATATATATGTATTTATGCCCTGACATATATACATGTATATTAGCCCTTGTCTGTGGGCCTGTCCAGGTGGGATCTGTGGGTATGCATGGAGATGTACATAGGCCCCTTAGCGGCATACATCTCTGTGTATATGTATTTATACATATGTATTGATGAGCCTATGTGTATATTTGTGGATGTGCCCCAAACATCCATGAATATACATATATATGTATATATACATATAGATATGTTTCCCCCTCCCAGTAGATCGATGGATTATATATATATATATATATATGTATATATATATATATATATATATATATATGTGTGTGTGTGTATGGATGTGCCCCAAGCATCCATACACATATAGTATAGGACAAGATGTGCCCCTCCTCCTGCATCCCTGCAGGGGATGAGAAGGCCACCAGATGGATGGCTGGACAACTATGTCCAGCCTCTGGTGACCTCAAAAGGCATGGAATCAATCGAGATCCGATGCCTTTTGGTAGTTAACATAACAGAGAGAGGGAAACAAACATCCCTCCCTCTGTTATCTGCATACCTCCGGCGCGATAATCATCGCGCCGCAGGGTATGCAGAGGCACTACAGGCGGAGGATCAAAGGAACCCCCCGCCTGGAAGCGCGCTCTGGGATGCGCGGGACGGCGCAGTGAGGCAGTCCGGACCACGAGCCCCAGCTGGAGAGGATCATCTCTGGACAAACGAGCCCCCCTGGACAACGAGCTAAAGACAATACGTATCCTTAAACCCCTATACCCTATACCACTAACGATTTTATTAACCCTATATCACCCCCATCTACCCTGCTATACCCTATACCACCAACGATATTATTAACCCTATATAACCCTATATCATCCCCCTATACCCTACATATTATTATACCCTTATTCCCCCCATTAGGTATCATTTACCCCTGCTATTATTAACCCCTTATTTCCCCCATACAATTCAATAACCCTTATCCCCCCATACAATACCCTTACTTCCCCCCCATACTATATCCCAAATTACCTTCCCCTGTTGTATACCCTCACCCCCTGTATCCCTGGTTACCATTACCTTCCCCTGTCCCGAGTCCCCCTATATTCCTTATATCCCCTGTGTTCCATCATATCTCCTGTTCCCCGGTGTCTCTACCCCCGTCACGGCTGTCCTGCTTACCCCAGCAGCAACAGTGTCCGAAATAACCCCTGGTTATTCCCCGTAGGGATAGCATATTGTCAGGATTGGGTGGGCTGCTGGTAAAGTGTATGAATGTGTATTGCCATTAATTATAGATAGATTTTGGGGAGGATTTGGGACTGTGTTAGTGTAGTTAGAACCGTATTAGTGTATTGTATTAGTGTGTGTACTTATATTGTTGTGCACTGTTATAACAATATATATCTATCCCCTTGATATAGATATATATAGTTATAAACATATTAATTCCTTTATATTAGTAAGGAGTCGCCGCAATAGATGTAGTATATTGTTGGCACTGGATTATTAGTGTATTCTGTAAGGATTAATAAATACTGTGTCATTTATACCTATTGTGTAACGTGTGATTACTAGCGGTAGTCAGTAAGGCGCATGCAGTTAGGGTAGTTTGGTGATTAGCGTAAGGCAATCAGCAGTGATTTGTTGTTAATTCAGGCATAAATAGGCGGAGTTATCACAAGACGATTCACGCCCATTTATGAATATTAATTATTGAGATTTGCATAAATATCAATAATTAATAGCCCATTTAACAGGACTTATGAATAAGGGATTTGGCAGAGGCAATGTATGGGTTTAATGCATGAGCAGGGAGCGAAAGGCAGACGGGGTCAATCCTCTACGGTCTGCGTCCGGCATGACCTGAAAGAAAGCAGGGAAATTAAAGTGAGACAGGGCATCAGCCGCAAGGTTTTTAGAGCCCTGAATGTGATTGCATAGGAAATGAAAATTTGACTGCATGGAGAGCCAAACCAACTTGCGAACTAGAGACATGATTTGTGGGGATTTGGATCTGCCTTTTTCCAGTATCTCGACTACTGACTGGTTGTCGGTGATGAAGGCCACCGGGGAGTTAGCGCAGTGCCTGCCCCAGACTTGGGCGGCTGCTACTATTGGCAGGATCTCCAACAGGGGAGAAGATCTCAGAGCTTCTCTGGACAAAAAAATTTCTGGAGGCCATGAACTCGCAAACCATTGTTAGCCACAAATCGCCGCGAATCCTCCTGAGGTGGCTGTGTCAGAAAAAAACATGGGTGATGCAAGGCTCCAACGAGGGACGAACATGGAAACGCCTTTCCACTCAGACAGAAACATCTTCCACATTGCGAGGTCGCCTATGGGCTGGGAATCCAAGTGGATGGGAGAATCCTATTCGGGAGCCGCAGGAAGTAGCTGGAGCAGTCTGGAAATGAAGGCCCAGCCCTGAGGCACAACCCTCATGGCAAAATTTAGCATGCCTAGTAGGGCCTGGAGCTCTGCCTTGGTGATAGTGTTGGAGGACACTGCCTTGGAGATTGTTTCCTTGATTTTTGACAATTTTTCTTCTGGAAGTCTGGCTTCCATGTTGACAGAATCCAGGACTATGCCCAAAAAGGTGACCGTTGTTGAAGGCCCTTCCGTTTTTGCAACGCGACAGGGACATTGAGCGCAGCAAACGTTGCCAGGAGAGTTGCGAGATTTCCCGGTTTACAGCCTGGTTCTTCTACCAGGAGGAAGTCATCCAGGTAATGAACGACCATCTGACACTCACACTGGTTAACCAAAATCCAGTGTAGTGCCTGGGCGAATTGATCGAACAGCCAGGGACTGCTTTTAGAGCCGAAGGTTAGTCTGTTAGTGAAATAATACAGGTCCCTCCATCTGATCCCGTAGAATTTCCACAACTGTGCCTGAACCGGCAAGAGCTTGAAGGCATCTGCAATGTCGGCTTTGGCCAACCATGCCCCTGTGCCTGCCTGAAGGATGAGCTGAATAGCTTCACCTACTGAAGAGTAGTGCATGGAAAACTTCTCGGAGGGAATTAAAGAGTTTAAGCTAGGAATGCAGGAACCATGAGGAGCTGACAAATCGTAGATGAGACGTTTTTTATTTGAGAATTTTTTTGACACAACTCCAGAAATAAAAAGGGAACTGTGGAGAAAGGCCCAATTAAGAAACCCTTGAGACACTCAGACGAGATTAGTGAATCGACTGAAACAGGATCCCTGATGGCTGACTGAAGGTTATCGCCCTCCCAGGTGGATTGAGGCAGGGCAACTAGACCTGTGTGGAAACCCTCTGTGAAACCAGAGACCAGTAACTGGACAAACTGAGGTTGGGGATAACCCAGGAGGAGGGTGGCCAGTATATCAATGTTGACCCCGCCTAGTCAGGAGTGTTTGGCTGACCTTTGGGGGCAAGTGGACTGAGGGTGAGCTCGGAAACATAACGAGCAGATGTGGAGGGCTCTACACTTGTAGTTGCATATGGCCATGTTGTAGTTATTACAAACCTGTCTCCTGACCAAGAGAACTATGGGCCTACCTAGTTTGTCTACAGATGGCAACTGTTTTTGGGTGCCAGATGGACCAGGAAGATACCTGTCGTAGGGAGTGGGAGTTGGGTTGGGGCACCATTCAGAGGCGTGAAGGATGGATTGGCAGGAAGCACAGGTTGGGGCCTTAAGCCTTGCAAAGTGACGACAGAAAAGCTCCATGTCCAGCGCAGCCCAGTTGATCATGTACTGGAACTGATCCAGGGCTGTGGCTGCTTTTGCTGAAAAGGAACGATGGCAATCGTAAAATGCGAAACCACCGTATTTATGCCCCAGGTTGGTGACCCTGTAGAGATATGTGTCTAGCTCTTCACATCTCCCTGGTTGGGCAGAACATATAATGTCCCTGAAAAGGCTGAAGGCCAGGACAAATTCAGTAATGGATAATTTCTTATTGAGTCGGGCATCTTTGGATTTGAGGATGATTGAAACATCGCCGCAGGCGATTGTCTTATTTTCAAGTGAATCGTGGGTGGCAATGAGGATGGAGGCCAGGTTGACGTCCCTCCCAGCCAAGATGTCCTTCTTGATGTTATTGTAATGACCGGCGTCACGCAAAGGGAGGGAAAAGGGAAGGCCCTGCCCAAGGGAGAGGGAAAGGTGGTGACCCCTGACTCACCTTGCGACTGGCACCTGACTGCCCTGACGTCCCTAGACGGGTTCCTCACCCGTACGCCGATCACGTGCCTAAACCCTGGCTTTCCCTAAGATGAGCCCTAGGTAGTGAACAGGGCGGTGGGATCACTAGTCCGCACCACTGACACTAAAAGGAAAACACCAAGGAGAGGACAGACAATACAGACAAACATATAATCCCAGGTGGGCGACAACAGCAGACCACAAAGGCCCAACAGGGATCCGGAGGGTAACGTTCTGGAACAAAAACCAGGGAACGCAGCAATACAGCTCCAGTGGGTCAGTATAGAAGTCCAGGCAGGAAGCTCTATATCTGGCAACCAGAGGGGAATATAAGGTGGTTGGGAGTGCTGGACAAGGAACAGCTGAGGAGAAGGAGCTACGGATCCCTGAGTGAGCCAAAAAGGGTTGCAAAGCAAACCCAGAAAGCTACCATAAAAAAACAGCCCTATCTTTCTACATAGAGCGCGCAGTCAACCGTTGCGACTTCCTGACCCCAGGTATAACGGAGTCAGGCGTGGTTCTTGACACCCTCGTGACAGTACCCCCCTCTCTACGAGGGGCCTCCGGACACTCAGGACCAGGTCTCTCAGGATGAGAGGCATGAAAATCCTGAACTAGCCTGTTGGCGTTTACTTCAGACGCAGGAACCCACATTCTTTCCTCGGGGCCGTAACCTCTCCAATGCACCAGGTATTGAAGAGAGCGACGGACCCGACGAGAATTAACAATTTTGGATATCTGAAACTCTAGATTACCATCCACAACAACAGGAGGGGGTGGCAGCGGTGACGGTTCTAGAGGTGGAACATATTTCTTGAGTAACGACTTATGAAAGACGTTATGGATTTTAAAAGTCTGAGGTAGCTCCAGGCGAAAATCCACGGGGTTATTGACGGCTACAATTTTGTAAGGGCCAATGAACCTAGGACCCAGTTTCCAAGAGGGAACCTTTAATTTAATATTCCTAGTAGACAACCACACATAGTCATTCACTCCTAGGTCCGGACCTGGCGACCATCTCTTATCAGCCATGCATTTGTATTTACCTCCCATATTTCTCAAGTTAGCTTGCACCTTCTGCCATACCGATGAAAGAGATGACGAAAACCGTTCCTCTTCGGGAACCCCCTCTTTGAAAGTACAGAATTGGGGATGAAAACCATATGCACCAAGAAATGGTGACTTGCCAGTGGATTCCTGACGACGATTATTTATGGCAAACTCAGCTAACGGTAAATATGATGACCACAACTCTTGGTTTTCAGACACAAAACATCTTAGATATGTCTCAAGGTTTTGGTTGGTACGCTCAGTCTGTCCATTCGACTGAGGATGGAAAGCTGAGGAAAATGACAAGTGTACCCCCAAACGGGAACAAAAAGCTTTCCAAAATGTAGAAATAAACTGGGTACCCCGATCCGAAACAACATCGGAAGGGACCCCGTAAAGCTTCACGATTTCACTGATGAATACCCGAGCAAGAGTCTTAGCATTAGGTAGTGCGGGTAACATAGTAACATAGTACATAAGGCCGAAAAAAGACATTTGTCCATCCAGTTCGGCCTGTCATCCTGCAAGTTGATCCAGAGGAAGGCAAAAAAAAACCTGTGAGGTAGAAGACAATTTTCCTCACTTTAGGGGAATAAAAATTCCTTCCCGACTCCAATCAGGCAATCAGAATAAATCCCTGGATCAACGATCTCTCTCTAGTAGCTATAGCCTGTAATATTATTACGCTCCAGAAATACATCCAGGCCCCTCTTGAATTCCTTTATTGTACTCACCATCACCACCTCCTCAGGCAGAGAGTTCCATAGTCTCACTGCTCTCACCGTAAAGAATCCTCTTCTATGTTTGTGTACAAACCTTCTTTCCTCCAGACGCAGAGGATGTCCCCTCGTCACAGTCACAGTCCTGGGGATAAATAGATGATGGGAGAGATCTCTGTACTGACCCCTGATATATTTATACATAGTAATTAGATCTCCCCTCCCCTTTTTTCTAAAGTGAATAACCCTAATTTTGATAATCTTTCAGGGTACTGTAGTTGCCCCATTCCAGTTATTACTTTAGTTGCCCTCCTCTGGACCCTCTCCAGCTCTGCTATGTCTGCTTTGTTCACTGGAGCCCAGAACTGTACACAGTCCTCCATGTGTGGTCTGACTAATGATTTGTAAAGTGGTAGGACTATGTTCTCATCACGGGCATCTATGCCCCTTTTGATGCAACCCATTATCTTATTGGCCTTGGCAGCAGCTGCCTGACACTGTTTTTTGCAGCTTAGTTTGCTGTTTATTAAAATTCCTAGATCTTTTTCCATGTCAGTGTTACCGAGTGTTTTACCATTTAATAAGTACGGGTGACTTGCATTATTCCTTCCCATGTGCATAACCTTACATTTGTCAGTGTTAAACCTCATCTGCCACTTATCTGCCCAAGCCTCCAATCTATCCAGATCCCTCTGTAGTAGTATACTGTCCTCTGTAGTGTATATACAGTATACTGTCCTCATCAGTGTTAATTACTTTACACAGTTTAGTGTCATCTGCGAAAATTGATATTTTACTATTCAAGCCTTCTACAAGATCATTAATAAATATATTGAAGAGAATAGGGCCCAATACTGACCCCTGAGGTACTCCACTAGTGACAGTGACCCAATCTGAGTATTTACCGTTAATAACCACCCTCTGTTTTCTATCACTGAGCCAGTTACTTACCCACATACAGACGTTTTCTCCCAGTCCGAGCATTCTCATTTTATATACTAACCTTTTATGTGGTACAGTGTCAAATGCTTTGGAGAAGTCCAGATACACGACATCCATTGATTCGCCGTTGTCAAGTCTAGAACTTACCTCCTCATAGAAACTGATTAAATTTGTTTGACATGACCGATCCCTCATGAAGCCATGCTGATATGGCGTTATTTGCTTATTTCCGTTAAGATGCTCTAACATAGCATCTCTCAGAAAACCTTCAAACAGTTTACCCACAACAGATGTTAAACTTACCGGCCTATAGTTTCCAGGCTCTGTTTTTGGACCCTTTTTGAATATTGGCACCACATTTGCCATGCGCCAATCCTGTGGGACATTCCCTGTCAATATAGAATCTGCAAATATTAGAAATAAGGGTCTGGCTATGACATTACTTAATTCCCTTAGGATACGGGGGTGTATGCCATCCGATCCTGGCGATTTGTCTATTTTAATCTTTTTAAGTCACTGTTGTACTTCTTCCTGGGTCAGACAGGACACTTTTAATGGGGAATTTATTTCAACATTCCGCATGTCATCTGACAATTTATTTTCCTCAGTGAATACATTGGAGAAAAAAATATTTAACAGCTTTGCTTTCTCCTCGTCGCTCTCTGCGACTCCCCCTCATTACTCTTTAACGGGCCGACACCTTCAGATTTATACTTTTTAACATTTATATAATTGAAGAACATTTTAGGGTTAGTTTTACTCTCTTTGGCAATTAATCTCTCGGTCTCTAGTTTGGCCGCTTTTATTAGTTTTTTACATGTTCAATTTTTTTCCTTATAGTTTTTCAGTGCTTCCGTGCTGCCTTCCTGTTTTAGTGTTTTATATGCTTTCTTTTTGTCATTTATTGCTTTCTTTACAGTTCTGTTTATCCACATTGGTTTCTTTTTGTTCCTTAACCTTTTATTCCCATACGGTATGTACCTCTCACAATGAGGATGCTTTTAAAGATATCTCATTTTGTGGCTGTATTTTTATTTGTGAGGACTTTGTCCCAGTTAGTTAGGCCTATGGCCCCTCTTAGTTGGCTAAATTTAGCTTTTTTGAAGTTTGGTATTTTTGTTTCTCCCTGTAGAAACGCTCTTTTGAATGATAATTGGAAGGTTATTACTTTGTGGTCACTATTTCCCAGGTGTCCCCCAACCTGCACGTCTGTTGTTCTGTCAGGCCTATTGGTTAATACTAAGTCCAGTATGGCCGTCCCTCTAGTCGGGTCCTGAACCAGTTGGGAGAGGTAATTGTCTTTGGTTATTGCCAAGAACCTGTTTCCTTTATGAGATATACAAGTTTCAGTTTCCCAGTCTATATCTGGGTAGTTGAAGTCCCCCATAATAACCACCTCATTATGATTTGCCACCTCGTCTATCTCGTTTAGTAGTAGATTTTCTGTGGACTCTGGTATATTAGGTGGTTTATAGTAAACTCCTATTAGTAATTTATTATTGTTTTTAGCGCCATGTATCTCTACCCACAGTGACTCCACATGTTCATGTCCCTCACTTATATCTTCCCGGAGTGTGGGCTTTAGACAGGACTTTACATAAAGGCAGACCCCTCCCCCTCTCCGGTTTTGACGATCCTTTCTAAACAGGCTGTAACCCTGTACATTAACTGCCCAGTCATAGCTATCATCCAGCCATGTCTCAGTTATTTCCACTATGTCATAGTCCTCCTCACACATCACTAATTCCAGTTCACCAGTTTTATTAGTCAATGAAGTGTACCATTTTGCTAAACCTGTCCACTACTACCAAAATAACTGTTTTACCTGCAGACAAAGGTAAGTCAGTGATAAAATCCATTGACAGATGTGTCCATGGCCTATTGGGAATGACAAGTGGTAATAAAGACCCTGCAGGACGTGTATGAGAGACTTTCGCGGGTGCACAAGTAGAACAAGAAGACACAAAATCCATTACATCCTGACGCATCCTTGGCCACCAAAAACGACGAGACAATAGCTCCAAGGTTGCTTTACTACCCGGGTGCCCAGCAAGTGCCGAATTATGATGTTCCTTTAATAATTCGAAATGCAGGTTCAATGGTACAAACAATTTCTCTGAGGGGCAAGAGACCGGGGCGTCCCCCTGGGCCTCTAACACCTTCCCCTCCAGAGCAGAGTGTACCGCAGAGACAACCACTCCTCTTTGTAGAATGGGTACCGGATCACTCACATTACCCCCTCCAGGGAAACAATAAGATAATGCATCAGCCTTGGTATTTTTTGCCCCAGGACGATAGGTAATAACAAAGTTAAACCTGGTAAAAAAAATAGCGACCACCTAGCTTGTCTAGGGGTGAGACGCTTAGCTGATTCGAGGTACAGAAGGTTTTTGTGGTCCGTAATCACAGTGACGGGGTGGATTGCCCCCTCTAAAAAGTGACGCCATTCTTCAAACGCTAGTTTAATAGCTAATAGTTCCCTATTGCCAATATCATAGTTCTTTTCTGCTGCAGATAGTTTTTTAGAAAAGAAAGCACAAGGACGCCATTTGCCAGGAGACGGACCCTGAGACAGCACAGCCCCCACTCCCACCTCTGACGCATCGACTTCAACAATAAAAGGCTGGGAGACATCAGGTTGGACTAGTACAGGTGCCGAGGTAAACCACTCTTTTAGAGAGGAAAAAGCAATTTTAGCGGCGTCAGACCATTTAGAAAAATCAGTCCCCTTCCTAGTCATGTCAGTAAGGGGTTTTACAATAACTGAATAATTTTTAATGAATTTCCTATAGAAATTTGCGAAGCCCAAGAACTGTTGCAATGCTTTGAGGTTCTCAGGAAGATCCCAATCTAAAATTGCCTGGACCTTCCTAGGATCCATACGGAAACCTGAAGCAGATAATATGTTCACAATTCCTAGGTTATAATAAATAACCTAGGAATTGTATCTCCTGAACGGCGAAGACACACTTTTCAATTTTAGCATATAATTTATTCGTCCGTAGGACCTGCAGTACTTGTCTGACATGCACCTCATGTGTTTTCAGATCAGACAAATAAATTAAAATATCATCTAGGTATATTACCACAAACCTGCCGATAAGATGACTAAAAATGTCATTAACGAAATGTTGGATAACAGCAGGAGCATTGGTCAGACCGAAAGGCATGACTAGATTTTCATAATGCCCCTCAGGGGTGTTAAAAGCTGTCTTCCACTCATCCCCCTCCTTGATACGAATCATTGTAGGCCCCCCTAAAATCAAGTTTGGAGAACCACCTAGCACCCGCAATCTGATTAAACAGGTCAGGAATGAGAGCAAGAGGGTCTCGGATGGTTATCCGGTTTAATTCTCGAAAATCTAGGCAAGGACGCAGGCCCCCATCTTTCTTTTTAACTAAGAAAAACCCTGTAGCCACGGGTGAGGAGGAGGGTCTGATGTGTCCCTTAGCCAAGCTCTCGGAGATATAATCTTTCATGGCTTGTCTCTCCGGACCCGAAAGATTATATAACCTGGTCTTGGGTAATTTTGCGCCGGGAATAAGGTTAACCGGGCAATCATAAGGACGGTGAGGTGGTAACTTCTGACAACCCTTTTCAGAAAAAACGTCCTCAAAGTCCGAAACAAATGTAGGTAGGGTAGCTATGGAGGCGACTAAGCAATTGCTATTTAAGCAATTTTCTCTGCAATGCTCACTCCACTCCAATATCTCCCTGGCCTGCCAATCCACCACTAGATTGTGCGCTACCAACCAGGGAAGGCCCAGCACCACCAGAGTGGGAAGCCCCTCCAGAACATAACATGAAAGCATCTCGTTATGGTGGTCCCCTACCCGAAGATGTAATTTATGGACAATGTGGGTGAGGTTTCTCTGAGACAGAGGAGCAGAATCAATAGCGTACAGAGAGACAAACCCATAGTGTGGGCAAAATGGGCATCTATCAAATTTACTCCTGCTCCACTGTCTAGAAAAAAAGAAATGGTCTCCGTCTTAGCGCCAAAAACAACAACCGCTGGCAACACAAATTGCGATGTTCATATGGAGGAAACATATACCCCCCAGCTGACATCCTCCACACAGCCTGGGGTTAGTAGTTTTCCGACGGTCTTTTGTTTTTGAGGAAAGAAGGACAGACATTAATGAAATGACCCCTCTCCCCACAGAAAAAACAAACCCCATGCCTACGGCGAACCTCCGGAGGATGTACCTGATGAGTAGTTCCTCCTAGCTGCATAGGTGTCATGGTCTTACCTTCTCACTGTTCTCCTTCGTTTGACATGTGCTGGCGGCCATCTTGGTTTCTGGGTTTCTTGTAGCCTCCCACCCTGCGGCTCCTCCTTCCCACTGGGAGGAGCTGGATGCCTAGCTCATATATATAGAAGGTCTGTGGCTTCAGTTCCTTGCTTGGTCCTCCTGTGTGCACATGCTTCAAAGACTGCTGCTGCTGCTTCTGGTTCCTGATCCTGGCCTCGTCTGACTACCCCGTTGGTTCCCGATCCTGGCTTCGTCTGACTACCCCGTTGGTTCCTGATCCTGGCTACGTCTGACTACCCTCCTGGTTCCTGACCTCCGTCTACGCAAGACCCTGCTTCAGTTTAGCCATCCGTTTGGACTTTAGCTACGGCTTGATTTTCAATAAAGCCTTCTTATTCCACCTATCTCTGTTGTATGTCTGGTTCATGGTTCCATGACATTAGGACCAAGCCATGAATTCTGACGGTACAGGGCCATCCTCGCTACCTACGCTGGTTGCCAGACTTGATCAGCAGGATCACCTGTTGGGTCGGTTCGCTGTGGCGTTACAAACCCTGCTTGAACGCACGGCTCATTTAGCTTCCGTTGCCGATGGGTCGGTTGTCGCTCCTGGGCCCGCTCCTACTGCCGCTCCGGTTGTTGCGCCAGAGTCTACCCCGACACCTGTTGCTGCACCTGCGGTGTTTCGGGGTATGACCGGTTCTGCCCCCCTTCCACAGCGCTTTGGGGGAGAGCCAACTCAGTGCCGAGGTTTCCTTAACCAGGTGGCCATTTATTTCGAGTTGCTGCCACATGCCTTTCCTACTGAGAGATCAAAGGTGGGCTTCTTGATCTCGCTGCTCTCGGACAAGGCCTTGGCCTGGGCCAGCCCTTTATGGGAGAACAACAATCCGGTGGTTGCCGAGTTTTCCGGTTTTGTTGCTTCTCTTCGGAAGGTATTCGATGTGCCGGCTCGTGCTGCCTCTGCTGCGAAGCTCCTTATGTCCATCAGACAGGGTTCACGATCCGTAGCTGAATACGCCATTGAGTTTCGTACCCTGGCAGCAGAGGTGGGCTGGAATAATGAGGCTCTGGTCGCTGCTTTCTCTCATGGTCTCTCGGATGCCTTGAAGGATGAGATTGCAGCCAAGGACCTACCAGTGGAGCTCGAGTCCCTTATTTCTTTCCTGATTTTGATTGACACCAGACTCAGGGAGAGACCTTCCTTTAAGGAGAGCCTGCGGAGGCCTTCTAACAGATTGGCGCCTACGTTTGCTGTCCCACCCGTGCCTCCCTCTCCTCCCACGCCTCCTGGGGATGACTGGTCTGGGGGTCAACCCATGCAGCTGGGGTTTGCTCGCCTGTCCGAGGGGGAGAGGGTACTCCGGAGACGCGAGGGCCGATGCATGTACTGTGGTCTCGGTGGGCATTTTCGGTTGGCATGCCCGAACCGTCCGGGAAACGCTCGCACCTGAGATCCTGTCGGGGGCAGATCTTGGGTGGAGTCTCCTCGTCCCCGGTTTCCCGTGTTGACAAACCACTGATCACTGTTGTCCTCTCCTGGGTCGGGGGCTCGGTGACGACCCAGGCGTTGGTGGACTCTGGTGCTGGTGGCTTGTTCATTGATAGTGTGTTCGCCTGCCGCCAATTCCATTCCTCTGCAGCCTCGAGGTTCCCCACTGGCTCTTGAGGCGATAGACGGCAGACCCCTTCTGCCGCCACACGTGACTCAGGAGACCCTTCCAGTGGGGATGGCCATTGGTGCCGTTCACAGAGAGTCGGTCTGTCTCCAGGTTATTTCGTCTCCACACTACTCGGTGGTCTTGGGGTACCCCTGGCTCCAGAAGCATAATCCGACTTTCGATTGGAGATCGGCCGAGATCCTCTCGTGGTCACCGCAGTGTGGGGCTAGTTGCATCCATGGGCCTGTCAAGTTGCTGTGTACTTCCTCGGACTCTCTGTTGCCTCCTGAATACGAGGAGTACCGGGATGTATTCGATAAGGTGCGTGCGGTTGCCCTACCTCCGCACCGCCCATACGATTGTGCCATAGAGTTACAATCTGGTGCCGTTCCTCCTCGTGGCAAAGTCTATCCACTGTCGGTAGCGGAGAATGAGGCCATGGAGGAGTACGTGAGGGAGGCGCTTTCACGCGGACACATTCGCAAATCCTCGTCCCCGGCAGGGGCTGGATTTTTCTTTGTGAAAAAGAAGGGCGGTGAGTTGAGGCCTTGCATCGACTACAGGGGTCTCAATCGCATCACGATCAAGAACGCTTACCCGATACCCTTGATTTCCGAGCTGTTCGATCGCCTCAAAGGGGCCACGGTCTTTACCAAACTCGACCTGAGGGCGGCATATAACCTGGTAAGGATCAAGGCGGGCGATGAGTGGAAGACCGCGTTTAACACCAGGACCGGTCATTATGAATCCTTGGTTATGCCCTTTGGGTTGTGCAATGCGCCCGCAGTCTTCCAGGAATTCATCAACGATGTTTTCCGTGACCTGTTGCAGCAGTGTGTGGTGGTCTATTTGGATGACATCTTGGTATATTCTGCATCCATGGAGGCCCACATTCTGGATGTCAGACGAGTGTTGCAACGCTTACGAGAGAACAAGCTGTTCGGTAAGCTTGAGAAATGCGAATTTCACCGATCCCAGGTAACCTTCTTAGGTTACATCATTTCCGCTGAGGGGTTCTCCATGGATCCTGAGAAGGTTTCGGCTGTCTTACAGTGGCCCCAGCCCAGTGGGCTTCGTGCCCTGCAGCGCTTTTTGGGCTTCGCCAATTATTATCGGAAGTTCATCAGGGACTTTTCCATGCTAGCCAAGCCTCTCACGGATCTGACCAGGAAGGGCAGTAATCCTCAGGTCTGGCCGCTCGAGGCCATCCGAGCTTTTGAGGCTCTAAAGTCCGCCTTTGTGTCGGCTCCGATTCTGTCGCATCCCAACCCTGGGTTGCCTTTTGTCCTCGAGGTGGACGCGTCTGAGACGGGAGTAGGCGCCCTCCTGTCTCAGCGTAGAACACCAGAGGGTCCTCTGCTTCCTTGTGGGTTTTACTCCCGGAAACTGTCTTCCGCGGAGTGCAACTATCAGATTGGTGACAGGGAGTTATTGGCCATCGTGCAGGCCCTTAAAGAATGGAGGCACTTGCTCGAGGGCTCGGTGGTTCCGGTTCTCATCCTGACGGACCACAAGAATCTGACCTACCTCTCTGAGGCCAAGAGATTGACACCACGTCAGGCCAGATGGGCTCTGTTCTTGTCACGTTTTAATTACGTGGTCTCCTACCTACCCGGCTCCAAGAACATCAGAGCGGATGCCTTATCACGGCAGTACTCCGAGCTGTCCGGGGAGGAGTCGATTCCGACTACGGTCATACCCCCGAATCAGATCCTGGCTGCTATTCGCACCAGCCTGACCTCTCCTCTGGGTGAGCAGATTTTGGCGGCTCAATCTGGTGCTCCCTCTGGGAGACCCAACGGCAGATGTTTTGTGCCTGAGGAGTTGCGCACTCGGTTGTTGCGAACCTACCATAACTCCAAGGCCGCGGGGCACCCTGGAAAGAATCAGCTGTCCTGGGCGGTTTCACGTCTGTTCTGGTGGCCTTCTCTACGTTCCGACATCGCCGCATATGTAGCGGCATGCTCCGTTTGTGCCCAGAGTAAGTCCCCTCGGCACCTTCCGTTGGGCCTTTTGCAACCCATAGCCACCGGGGAGCGTCCATGGTCACACCTGGGGATGGATTTCATTGTGGACCTTCCTGCATCCCGAGGCCATACGGTCATTCTCATGATTGTGGATCGGTTTTCCAAAATGTGCCACTGTGTTCCTCTCAAGAAGTTACCCTCTGCACAAGAGTTGGCCTCGATTTTTGCCAGGGAGGTCTTCCGGTTGCACGGTTTGCCCAAGGAGATTGTGTCGGATCGGGGGAGTCAGTTTGTGTCCAGGTTCTGGCGCGCCTTTTGCTCCCAGTTGGGGATTCATCTCTCTTTCTCCTCGGCCTACCACCCTCAGTCCAATGGGGCCGCAGAACGATCCAATCAGGCCTTGGAGCAATTCCTTCGTTGCTATGTCTCCGATCACCAAGACAATTGGGTTGACCTCCTGCCTTGGGCTGAGTTTGCCAGGAACACGGCGGTGAACTCTTCCTCTGGGACGTCTCCCTTCATGGCCAATTATGGGTTCCAACCTGCCGTGTTACCGGAGGTATTCTCTCCCCAGGATACTCCGGCTGTGGAGGATCACCTTTCCGTCCTACGTACTTCTTGGGTACAGATCCAGAGGTCCCTTGAGGTCTCTGCGCAACGCCAGAGACTCCAGGCTAATCGCAGACGAGCGCCCGCTCCTTCCTACCAGGTCGGAGACCGTGTATGGTTGTCCACCCGCAACCTCAACCTTCGAGTGCCCACTCCCAAGCTGGCGCCTCGCTTTGTTGGTCCCTTCCGAGTGCTTCACAGGGTAAACCCGGTAGCCTATGCCCTTGCGCTTCCTCCTGGCATGCGGATCTCCAACGTGTTTCATGTCTCCCTGTTGAAGCCATTGGTGTGTAATCGTTTCACTTCCTCGGTTCCTCGGCCCCGTCCGGTCCAAGTGGGCAATCGTGAGGAATATGAGGTGAGCAATATCCTGGACTCACGCCTGGTCCGCGGTCGGTTGCAGTTTTTGGTCCATTGGCGTGGTTATGGTCCAGAGGAGCGTTCCTGGGTTCCCTCCACAGATGTCCATGCTCCTGCGTTGCTCCGAGCCTTCCACGCACGCTTCCCTCTGAAACCGTTCCTTACTCCGCGGAGGAGGGGCCCTTGAGGGGGAGGTACTGTCATGGTCTTACCTTCTCACTGTTCTCCTTCGTTTGACATGTGCTGGCGGCCATCTTGGTTTCTGGGTTTCTTGTAGCCTCCCACCCTGCGGCTCCTCCTTCCCACTGGGAGGAGCTGGATGCCTAGCTCATATATATAGAAGGTCTGTGGCTTCAGTTCCTTGCTTGGTCCTCCTGTGTGCACATGCTTCAAAGACTGCTGCTGCTGCTTCTGGTTCCTGATCCTGGCCTCGTCTGACTACCCCGTTGGTTCCCGATCCTGGCTTCGTCTGACTACCCCGTTGGTTCCTGATCCTGGCTACGTCTGACTACCCTCCTGGTTCCTGACCTCCGTCTACGCAAGACCCTGCTTCAGTTTAGCCATCCGTTTGGACTTTAGCTACGGCTCGATTTTCAATAAAGCCTTCTTATTCCACCTATCTCTGTTGTATGTCTGGTTCATGGTTCCATGACAATAGGCTCGTCTAAGTCCGTACAGACTAACTGGTGCTTGGGAGGGGTTACCAATTGCTCTGGGTCTTTCAATCTGTCCCTAAGACGTCTATCTATTCGGATAGAAAGGGACATAACCGCATCAAGGGAAAAGGGGGTCTCATATAGCGCAAGCGCATCCTTAACCCTTTCGGATAACACAGAGCAGAACTGACTCCTGAGAGCCGGGTGGTTCCACTGGGTATCCGTAGCCCACCTACGGAACTCAGAGCAATACTCCTCTACTGGCCGCTCTCTCTGTAGGAGTCTCCGTAATTTTGATTCAGCCAGTGCGACTCGGTCAGGGTCGTCATATATGAGACCCAAGGCCCCAAAAAATTCATCCACTGACCGGAGAGCCTGGGAATCAGTGGGTAAAGAGAACGCCCAGGATTGCGGGTCCCCCTGCAGCAGGGAAATAACAACCCCCACCCGCTGTTCTTCATTACCAGAGGAGTAAGGGCGCAGCTTAAAATATAATTTACAGGCCTCACGGAATGTCACAAACTTGTCCCTTCCCCCAGAAAATCTGTCAGGGAGAGCAATCTTGGGTTCCGCAACAACCTGGTTACCTGTAACAACCGCTGGGCTTGCGGTCAGTTGTAATTGCTGCTGTTGCTGGAGGACCAACGCCTTCAATCCTGCCACCTCCAAAGACAGAGCATGAAATTGCTTTGACAAAGCAGCAATTGGATCCATACTGGATTCTAAGTAGGTAAAAAATAAGTTTTTTTTACCTACACAAAAATAAGGGCCAGATATAATGTAATGACCGGCGTCACGCAAAGGGAGGGAAAAGGGAAGGCCCTGCCCAAGGGAGAGGGAAAGGTGGTGACCCCTGACTCACCTTGCGACTGGCACCTGACTGCCCTGACGTCCCTAGACGGGTTCCTCACCCATACGCCGATCACGTGCCTAAACCCTGGCTTTCCCTAAGATGAGCCCTAGGTAGTGAACGGGGCGGTGGGATCACTAGTCCGCACCACTGACACTAAAAGGAAAACACCAAGGAGAGGACAGACAATACAGACAAACATATAATCCCAGGTGGGCGACAACAGCAGACCACAAAGGCCCAACAGGGATCCGGAGGGTAACGTTCTGGAACAACAACCAGGGAACGCAGCAACACAGCTCCAGTGGGTCAGTATAGAAGTCCAGGCAGGAAGCTCTATATCTGGCAACCAGAGAAGTGGGAGAGGGGAATATAAGGAGGTTGGGAGTGCTGGACAAGGAACAGCTGAGGAGAAGGAGCTAGGGATCCCTGAGTAAGCCAAAAAGGGTTGCAAAGCAAACCCAGAAAGCTACCATAAAGAAACAGAAACAACCACTGCGACTTCCTGACCCCGGGTATAACGGAGTCAGGCGTGGTTCTTGACACCCTCGTGACAGTTATCAGGGACAAACTGAGAAGGCGCAATGTCGGGTGTACTCGAAGCCCTACCTGGTGAAAGACAACGAGAAGTGGAGGGGATTGACGCCTGTGGGCCCGGTTGGCTGGTAGCGGATGGGCGAGCTTCCACTGCAAGCAGCCTAGACTGCATATCAGACACCGTGGAGGTGATGTTGTTTATCGCGGCATGCAACTGTGTCAGGGCGAGCTGGATGGTGGACATCGAAGCCTGTACCTCGGCTGGAGCTGCAGGCTCGGTTAAAAGCAGTCTGTATAATTAAGCCTTTCTGGTAGAGGCCGGGTGACGAATCCCCCGACGATTTAACTCCGCGATCAGCTTGGGAATCATCCAGCTTCTTAGCGAGACACTGCTGGCTCGCTCTGACATCTGGGTTTCCGGGACCGACAGCGCATCATCTAGGTCCGCCACTTGTGACATGTCTGCCGCTGCAAGGCAAAACAAGAAAACTTAAAGGACCCGGGTGGGGCTCCCTCCCCCCGTGGGTGAGCGAGAAGTGAATAGCTGGTGACCCGGCGAAAGAAAGAACGGTGGTGAGTGAAGGGGAGGAAGAGACGTGGAAATGGGGGCCGGAAATGAGATTTGAGAAGCCTTAGTTACCTGGACCGGAAGGCTTTGACCAGAATAAATGACAGGAAAATAAAATATTATACTGTAACAGAATAAGCTATGTGTAAATAATGACGATGAGGAGGACGTAGGCTACCGCCGTGGTAGGTGGCCTTGGCGGGACCGGGCAAGATCGAGCGGACCGGAGATGAAATTAACGAAACGTGACCTGACCGACATGGCAGGTGACCCTGAATGGCTCTCTACGTGACCTGGGACAGGTGAAAAAATGTAACAAACGTAACCTGACCGAACGTGGCAGGTGACCCTGAGAGGCTTGCTAAGCGACCTGGGACAGGTGACAGGATTAACAAACGTAACCTGACTGGCGTGGCAGGTGACCTTGAGAGACTCGCTATGTGACCTGAGACAGGTGAGAATTTAATAAACGTAACCTGACCGACGTGGCAGGTGACCCTGAGATGCTCCCTACGCGACCTTAGACAGCTGAAATTTAACAAACGAGACCTGGCCAGACTGGCAGGTATATTTTTTTTGGGGGAGACTCATACCTTAGACCTGAAAGAAGAATCGATACCGAGAGGCTGACGTAGCCTGGAAGCAACGGATAATAGGTGAAAGGAGACCTAATTTACAAACCTAAAAACATTAGAACAAAGATGAGTGTATAAAGTGTAACACGGTTTAAATGACGGTATGTCATGGACTGGAGGCAGTCGATGGCAGGAATGCAGATCCTGTCCTGAATTGCCAACCCAGAACTGCTGGGGCAAGGGGCCTGACCCAATAAAGGAAAGAAGTGCAGTGTGAGGAAATTGAAACTGAACACTCCCCAATAATTTCTTAGTTTTTTTAATTAACATTTTATTTTTTTATTTTTTGGGGGGACTCTTTCTTCATTTTTTTTTTTCTGTGAATTGAAGCCGCATGTGGAAAGAAACATGTGGTAGCAAGCAGACAGCAACAGAATGGCATGGTGGCAAGGCTGCGGAAATGGACTGTTAACAAGCGTCTTATCAGCAGGATCAACCTTACTGAAACCATGCATGCTACCTATTTGGGAGCTCCTGTCCGAATCTTTGAAAAGGATCCTTTAAAGGTTGGTCCTGGCCCCTGGAGCAGCGCAGCTGACTGGTGCCGGCCACGTCCTCCTACAATGTTATGAGACTCTCTATGGATTACATTGTGGTGAAGACACATGGACCTAGACTGCTGATGGTTGCCTAGGGCGAGTAGTTGTCTGCCAAATTAATCCTCATTTGCGCCAGGTCAGGCGCAATGAAGACAGAAATGTATGACAGCTCCGATGCCGTGGAACCCGTTGCCCTGTCATGACTGAACAATCTCCAGCAGCAACAAGACTTCAAATTTAAGGCGTGAGTGCTAGTGTTGAAACTTCCTCCATAGGGTTAAAATGAATTACTTGTTCTGCAGTTTATATGGATGCAAGTCAGTATGAAAGTTTAAAATGACCTGGCAGCAAAACTGTAAAAAATATGAACTGAACGCGGGGCGCGTGCTATCCCGCCGACAGGAGGAGGCAGCGACACGGGGATGAAACGGCCGGGTCTGGCGGCCAGTCTCTCGAGATCTCGAGCACTGGCTGCCAGGAAGGAAAACGGCGTCTCACGTGGGGAGCGGGGTAGGACGAAGGCGGAATCCGGCAGGCAGGAACATGTAAACAGATGGGGGGGGGGGGTTACTTACCCAATCGGCCGGCGAGAGTGTCCTGTGTGCGGACTGCTGTGCTGCGAGGGATCACTTACCTATGGACCGGTAACCAGGCTTGCGACGTGCTGCTTCACTGTGGTAGGCATCGGAAGCGCACGTGAGTGGTGCAGGATATGCTAGGGGTTTTAAAGAGCCCTACGCCCCTCCCACAAAAGCAGGCTGAGAATCTCAGCCTGCTGGATATAGCATTGCCCTGGAGGACAATTATTTGTGACTACTGATCTGACTTGCTCCATGTTCTCCTATCTGAAGCTTTGTTCAAGGAAGAATTCAGGTTAAGGACACTCAGAGTATCTCGAGGTTCTCTGTAACAAACTATTGAGTGTATTGTCATAGACCTGACTGTTTTTGTCCTCGACCAATGTCTGACAATAAAGGGGTTTTGTCAAGTAATTTTTGGTGTTTCTTTGTGTTGTTCCAGGTAAGTGCTCTGTAGACCCTACAATTTCTGTAGTTAAGCTATTCGATTTGGTCTTAAGTTTCTCAAGAATAACATGATTGTTAAGGAAAACCCTCTGTTCTAGAATTTGGGAGAGACTTCAAAGGGCCTCCATGTCTGTCAGCACGGTTAAAACTGATTCCTTTACGAGAGAAGGAAAGACATAGATACAATGGCGGTCGTTTACCATGTGATATACGCCAGTTTTCTGGCGTTCGCATGGAAAGTCTCAGAATGCGGCGCAAATAACCATTGTGCCCCAATCTGAAACTTTCCCCCCTAACGCCAGGTCTAAAAAAGGGGGTGTAGTATGGCCAGGGAAGGGCTGGAAAGCCTGTCTCGGCATCATACCTGGGAGGAGGAGTAGTACCAGTCATAAGCTTCTCGTCCTGTGCACCTTGATTGTATTGTACTACATACTTAGCCTTTTTGCATAGCTTAGGAATAAGCCAAAACTAGAATTTTTTATATATATCAACAAGCTACAAAGTCAGACCTAAAATACAACCTGTAGTATTCCAGAAATCCAGCTCCGCAAATTAATACATTTACTAGGACTGGGTGATGGTTGACAACCTTATTGTCCAGATGTTATATAACACATCATTTAGTGAGTCTGTGGTGGCAGCATGATCAGTCCCAGCAAGCACACTATCAGTGGGTGCATCATACTTGGCTTCAAGGTTCAGGATCCTTTTGCAGTGACCATGTATCCAAGTGTGTTTGCGTTGGAGCTTTGCGGATGTGGCCATAGTGAGCTGTATTTGGGCTGACTCGCTATATCTCAGCTCTAAAAACTTCCTAAAGTGTCTCTTTACCACTACACAGTCACCAGGTTTTAAATCATGAGTTCCCTGGATACAGTTGGGATCTGGGGTGGAAGAAAGAACACGAGTTTCAATTTGATGATCATGCAGTTCCTGGACATGCTGGGACAGTAAGCCATGAGTAGCTTGCAGCTGCGTTTCCTCAATACACTTCTGATTTTCAATCTCTGGGTGCCATTGAATCGTTGCACCCTGCCACTTTGGGGGTGGTAGGGCACATGGAAGGCTTATTCTATCCCTAGGGTTGCTGTGGTCTCCTTCATAAGTTCACCAGTAAAATGGGTGCCCCTATTACATTTTATGGCCTCTGGCAACCCATATCTGCAGACTTTACTTATTAGTTTCTCGGCCATCATCTTCTCTTTGGTCACATGCCAGGCTTTGGGCCATCCTAAAAACATTTTACACAGACCGAGACATGTTTGTAAGTAACTACCTTAGGTACCTGACTGTAGTCCACCTGCAATCTCTGAAACTGGTAATCTGGTTTCGGGTACATTTCTTTGGAACTCGGGTAGGCCTGCTTGGGTTATGTCTTGCACATGTAAGGCATCTCTACACAAACTGAGCAGCCGTATTCTAGAACCCTGGGGCAAGCCAGTTCTGCAAGACTACAGCATACATTGCTCCTTTGAAGTTGTGAACCACGGCGTGAGCTAGGATAGCCATCATGGGAACAAACAGGATAGGCAGACCTTAGTGTGTACGGGCTACAGCCCTCCTTCTCCTTGTGTGGCACCTTCCACCATCCACACCTCTTTCTCTTGAGGGGGTGTCTGGTTCTGGAAGGTTTGTAACAATTCTATGACAACTGTGGCCAGAGCTGATGGGGCAGCTACCATCAAAGGTAGTAATGCTGCCTCTTTGTCTGCTTGATCTGCCAGGCCATTCCCCATAGCCACAGGGGTTTGCTCTTTGGTATGTACTGACACCTTCAATAAGGCTGCCCGTTTAGGTAATCACAATCAGTCTAATACTGTCGTACATCTTTGGCATTCTTTTTTTGGCTATACCTGCAGAAGTCATAAAGTTGCGGCTCTGCCAAATGTCTCAGAAATAGTGTACTACACCAAACACATACGTCAAGTCGGTATAGATGTTCACCTCTTTGTCCTTTTCTCAGATTACATGCTGCAGTCAGTGCCTTCAACTCTACCTCCTGCACTGACGGGAGTGGTTTTTGTATCACTAACCCTAACCCTTACCATTTTAGACTACAGTGTCACGTGCAGGAGGCCCAAGGCAGACCTCCGGGACATCTTGCAAACAGGACACCGGCAGACCAAAGGCAAACCCAGCGGGCAGAGGATGATGGGGACTGGTCGCACCTCCAGGAAGGTCCCGGTACACTTGGCCGCTACCTGCAGAGAACCACGCTGGTGCAAGCACCAGCAGAACGGACAAGCACAGGAACAGAAGCAGTCAGGCACTGCAGGACAGACAAGGAACAGACTAGCCAGGCTGGACATAGGACAGGATCAGAAGCAGTTTAGCACTGCCAAGCTATACATGGAACAGAGTGCATCCAGACAGAGAACAGGTACCGAAGAACAGGCAAGGCATGGACAAGGATAACAACATCAATTTTATCACGGGACAGGTACAGAAGAACAGACAAAGCAACAACAACAATGCATTACCAGGCGACACCACACAAAGGGCAGATGGCAACCCCTCCCCCCAGGTCAGAAGCAAGGTGCAACACCCAGCAAGGCAGAAGATAGACTGACCTCCTGGGTGAGCAGCAAGGTGCAACACCCAGCTAAGCAGAAGAAAGACTGACCCCAAGCCCTACAGCTCATAGATGCCTAACGATGGCACCTGATAAGCCACACCCAGGAATGGACAAGGGGAAGTTAACCCCACCAGAACCAAACAGGGAGGGGAGCCTGCATGAACAGGGAAGTGAACACACAGGCTGCAGTACTGGACATTGTCCCTGGCACCAGCATACACAGTGTCCACCACAGCCAGTACACCAGAGCACAAACAACCCGTGACACAACAGAAATGCATCAATACTAAGGCCATGTTCACATATCACAGAACCAGCATGGGGAAAACACAGCCAGTACACAAAGTGCATGCAGCCAGCCTGCACGGCACCAGAGACATGAGCCACAGAGATGCAGATACAGGAAGCCACAAACACAGGCCACAGTTCACACACAAAACCGCAGCCAGCACGCAGCCCCAAGCAACCAGCATACACAGGAGTCAGCCTGCAGCCAGTAGGTGAGAGGGCATGCAGCCAGCCTACACGGCCACAACTGTCACAGTGAACCGCACCGTGATATACAGCATATCTGGTAATGAATTTCCCTTGGTTTGCATCCCACTATCTAGGACCATATACAAAAATACTCAGCAAAAGGATTAGTGAGACGTACATAGGTGATATTTTGCTAACCCTTTGGTTTTCTTGTCTTTCAAAGCCTGACAATCATTTTCATGTGACATATCAAACTGGTCCTCTTCATCATTGGCCAGTTGAAAAGGTGAGGGTGGTGTCTCAATGCCCCCCATTTTTTGTATCAATGTCTTTCCAAATTAAGGGTTTGTAATAAGCGCAACCTCATATTTATATTTGTTGACTCGGCGGAAAGGTGCCTGGTCTGGGCTTGCTGTAAGGTTTCAGATACTAAGTGGGGCAATGTGAGAAGGCATCCAAGGACTATGTCCTCTATCTTCTTGATGAGTTCAGCTACAGGAAGGCGATCACGTGATGCAGAGTGGCAGAGTAGTACTCCCTATGTTCTTATACGAGATCCCCAGTGGCTTGCCCTGCTGGTTCAGAACAAAATAATGTAATATTTTTATCATAATTTGGTTTGCCAAGGGACGGGAGCCATGGCCGGTGTAAGCTTCAAGGTGTAAAAGCATTTATTGCCTCTGGAGTGATCTGGAAGGGATTCACTTGAGGCATGCAAACAAAGGGGCCATTGTACCAGAGGTATTACATATCCAGTAGCAACAATACTGTAAAAGGGCTTAAAAGGCACGTTATGACTTTGGCTGTAGCACTTTGGTTATGGCATCAAGTCTACTAGGTCTCGAAAGTTTAATGCTCAGAGACAAACAGTGACCTAAAATGGTGACTGAAGGAAATAGGAGTTAGGAGCAGCACTACATATGGCTTGTGCAGAGCTCTGGTGGTGTAATGCAGCAGCTGGGCAGGAGACCCCAGATCCAAGGCGGTCCACAGGTAAGCAGAAAAAGTAGAAGGCCACAGCAGCATATCCAACCAATCTTCTTTATTGTGCGAAATTCCAAGGCACAGTGTACAAAAACATTTCGGCTAGATTAGGCTTTTATCAAGCATATAAATTATTATTGGCAATAGAAAAAAAAGATTACTAGCACCGGCACTAAATCACCGGTGTGGCCAGCCAGGTGGCAACCCTACTCAGATCAGACCCCCAATGCCCAGCAGGTCCCCCTAATCATAACCCCAACCTCCATCAGCCAGTTTAAAAAATGTTATAAACTTACCTCTGCTGCTTCCTGCGGCACTGCCACTCGATGCTCCCTGGTTTTTTTCCGGTCCGTGCTGTACTGTGAATGGATGTCGGCCGGCAGACCACCAATGAGAGGTGAGTACAGCTAGCGGAGAGCTAGACTCATTGCTCCCCGCACCATCTGCATACTGATGACCACCTCTATAATGGGTGATTAGTGGTCGCTTTTATAAGACGCACTACAATTTTTCCACCACTTTTGGTGGAAAAAAGTGCGTCTTATAGGGTAAAAAATACAACGAATATTATCACCAACATATTTCCTCCAAAAAATAAAAAAGTTCATATACAGTATATATCTAATATATAAAGCTGAGTGTGTGTGTGTGTATGTCCGTTAAAGGAATCCTCACCGTTGCCTGCAAGTCTTTCTCTTCATATCCCAACTGCCATACACTCGGCCACATGTCCCTTGTCAGCCAATAGAAGCTCGCAGGCCCTTAGTCTCCACATACACACAGTTTTACACCAGGTTTCCATAACAACCCAGCCATTTTTGTTCACTGCTGCAGGTCAGCTTTAAAGGGGCAGGGCGCTGTGGATGGTACTGTTAAGGAAGCAGAGTGCTGCGGAGGTCACAATTTAGGGGGCAGGTAGGGTGGCCATTCAGGCCACCCTCAAAAGACGGACTTAAAAACCCCGCCCCCAGGTCCTATTAAGCCACACCCCAATCTGGTTAGGCCACGCCCCTCCCACTCAGCAGCCAACAGGGATTAAAAAAAAAATGGTAAAAATCAACTTCTGTCAGTACAGGGGTGGGAGGGACAGTGACTTTCTTCCTGCAGCTCACGCTTGTTAGGGAAGTAGCCCTTTACCTATGATTGTTGGAATCCAAATTAAAAGGGATTCGAGCGCTCGGGAAACTGACACAAGCATTGGATCTAGTTGTATCTAGACAAGCTCACAATAATATGGGCTTCAAAAAGAAAAAAACATCACATGACAAACCTGACATTTGCGGTTACAAGATACAGATCATACTTGGGTTTCCATTCCTCTCTCCTCTGCACTTCCTGAGGCTCAGACTACACCATCTGCTAGAGAGGAAACTGTGGGGTGGGGTGGGGTGGGTGGGGTGGGGGGGGGGGGTTCTATCACACACATAAACTGACTTTCTGACCTTGTTTTTAGACATTATTATTATCTGTCTATTTAACCCTGTAAGCTCCATTTAGGACCTGACCTAAATCTCCCATATACACAAGATGGAGGACATGTTTATAGAAAATGGATTCTCATCCCTCACACGCTCAGACAGCATAGTGTTCAAAAGGTTACTGTTAAGGGACCAGGGTACTATTTATATCACTGTTAAGGGGGCGAGCCACTGTGGAGATCACTGTTAAGGCAGTGGGGTACTGTGAAAGTAACTGTTAAAGGGGCGGACGCTCTGGAGGTTGCTGTTAAAGGGCAGGACACCGCGAAAGTCACTGTTAAGGGGGCGGGCCACTGTGGAGGTCACAGTTAAGGGGGCAGGGCACTGTGGAGGTCACTGTTAAGGCGGCAGGGTGATGTGGAGGTCACTGTTAAAGGGGCGGGGCGGTATGAGAGGGTCATTGTTAAGGGGGTAGGCCGCTGTGGAGCGTCACTGTTAAAGGGGCGGGCTGCTGTGAAGGTCAAAGTTAAGGGAGTGGACTGCTGTAAAGGTCCCATTTTAATGGGCAAGGCACTGTGAGGGGGTCAGTGTTAAGGGGGGGGGGTCTGTGGAGTTCACTGTTAAGGGGGTGGGATGCTGTACAGGTCACTATGGGGGATACTGTCGATATCTTTTATCCTCACACACAAACATTAAATAAAATAAATGAAATATACCCGTGGTAAGCCGGGTCCTTCTGCTAGTATATATATATAAATATATAGAGAGAGAGACAAATATATGCATATATATACATGGACAATATAGACAATCGGTAGCTATATACGTTAAGACACACTTTATATACACACACATGCATACATATATACGGACACATACCCGTATTTTTCGCCATGTAAGACGCACCGGCCCATAAGACGCACCTACGTTTTAGAGGAGGACAATAAGAAAAAAATTATTTTCATTAGACCTCAGATCAGCAATCAGACCCCCAATGTTAATAAGACCTCAGATCAGACCCCAATGTGAATGACCCCCAATCAATGATAAACAGTTTTTATCTAACCTACTATATTAAAACTATCTCTGGACATCCATGTGTGTGCTTCTTCTATTTTTAATTCTTGTTTGGCACTATTGATGCAGTGGTAGTGAGTAGGTGGCAGTCACTATTGTATGGTTAGCCATTAGTTGTGTGGATACTTCATTTGTATCCTTTCTCTGTGAAGTGTGGGCAGTTGAGACTGGTGTTTATTTGCTCAAGCAGTTGGTTACTTGAAGAATCAACTGTTTGCTACTGTTTGTCTTAGGCCGTATATTGCAACATTCACTGCCTTTGACTTGTTGGTCTCACAGAGTCTGGGTGCCGTATCTTGTAGTGCTGCTGCTAATCACACTACTGTCTGCTAGTGGCGCTATTGCTGATATTTTGCTGCCTTAGTGGCTGGCTATTAATGACAGCCTGTCTCCTGTACTAACGGTCTGTGATCCCGCTGTTTGCGGCTTGCTCTGCTAGCCTATAATGCTTGTGCCAGCGGTGTGCCTTTCTAGGCTGTCACCTTATTAGTCAGACGCTTTGACATTGCTGCTGGATGCCCTAGAGTCTAAAATGTAATTACTGCCCCCGACATGTTTCGCCATATCCATGGCGTCTTCAGGGGATCGGGCAGTCTGCACGGAGTTCGTATGTGGCTGTGTTATTTATTACCTCCCATTTGATGACGTATCGTGAGCTCTACCAATCACGGTTCTTGTTAGAATTCGCATTCTTGATACCTGAGATCTGTATGGCTGTTTTGATTAGGTTGATGCTGACGTGCGTCTATTCCCGCGATATGTCAAGTTTCGCGCATGTCTTTAGACTTAGATTGTGAAGCTGTTTTCGATCTATGACCGGACTTGTTGGTATTCTGCGGCCGGTTGTGCGCATGTCTTTAGACTCAGATCGTGGAGCTTGTTCCCTTTCTGATCTGACTAGTCTCAGTTCTTTTAGCCTATGATTTGGCTATTTTTAGATTGATTATTTATATTGTACTTACCCTCTGTGTATTTATATCTACTGATTTCTGGATGTTGTCCTATCACTATACTCACGTTTTGTTCTAAACCTACCACTATGTTGTTTCTTTTAGGCATGGATACGAATTCTGTATGTCTCTATGAATTATGGATATTCATTTTTATGTATTTATTTTGATTGATGATGATAAATTCTACTTATCTCTTATAATTATGGATTTTATATGCTTATTTATTAATTAGTTTACTACGGTTAGTTGTAATTTTATTTAGTGCTGAACCCAATACATTTATTTAAGTATATACATTTTTAGATCTTTTGATTTATTATAAATATATAAAATGGGGGTGTATTTGTGTGGGTGAAGCAAGTGTTATTGTGCTTATATACTTCCCATAATGTGTTTACTATTATACTTTTTAATTAATCTTTGTTCATAACTGATCACTTGCTTTAATTGATGTAAACTATAGTGATTTTTACTTGTGTAGTTATATTTGATTGTTTTTTTTATTTTTATTATTATTTATTAATTTATTATTTTTTTATATAGATTTTGACAATTAGTTTGTAATTCTGATATTTGGTGAAGACATTATTGGTGATTTTGTTTAACGTTTATTTATTTTTTGGTTTATCTGTCAGATCAGTCTACGATTCCGAATGAGGTGAAAGGTAAGGTATTAGTTACATTTTTTATATATTGTTTATTTTTTGATTATTTTACTATATTTGTTGTTATATTCATTATTACTTTATTTGATTTTATAGCCACTCCTCCATGATTTATTAGTAACCGTTAGATAACATATATTTCTCATATATTTGTAAATTTTTGTGTTCCTTGTCTTTTAGTTATTTTAACATATTTTTACAGGAATGATGCATAGGTGAAGCCTTCGTTTAGACCTTGGGGTGTGAGGCTTTTTAATCTGTATATCCAGCGAGTTTCTTCCTGCTGTAATTTTTTGTCTATATCGCCCTGTCTCGGGACAGATTTTATTTTAGTTATCCCCCATATTTTTAAGCTGTCGCTTTTACCGCTATGTTCAGCTTGTATATGTAGTATCCGTTTTTAGGTTAATATCGCTAAAATGTTTTGAAACCCTTCTTCGGAGTTGTTGTACTGTTTTTCCCACGTATATTTTGGGGCAGCTGCATTGTATGGCATAGACCTGTTGTCTTGCAATTTATATACTGGGAAATTTTGTACTTTTTCTGATCGACCGGATTTTCAAATTCTTTACAAGCTAACATTTTGCTGCAGAATTGGCAATCACCACAAGGGTGGTGTGCGCAGCCTTCACAGCCGACAGCCAGGATGCGGTAAGTACAGAGCCTTCACAGCTTCCCGATCCTCCGGTACTAATGAGCGCTTCCATAATGGTAGCGCTCATTAGTATTCGCGCTATAAGACGCAGGGGCATTTTTCCCCACTTTGGAGGGGGGAAACAGTGTGTCTTATGGGGTGAAAAATACGGTGTATACATACATAGATATATCCTTGTGGCGATTACCTCTATCCGCAGAGTCTCTGAGCTTGCTGCACTTTCTTGCAAGTCTCTCTACCTTGTAAGTTCCACCAGGACAAAGTGGTCCTCCGTCTGGTTCCCTCCTTTCTCCCCAAGCTGGTGTCCTCAAGTCTATGGTAAGTATAGGGTCCAGCCGGTGAAGTGAGGAGGAGCCTGGAGGACACTGGACATTTCTCATGAATAGGATTTATTATGTGTAATGGAGGAGAATCTCCAGAGGTGACATGTCTGAGCTCTCCACCACACTGTCTCCTCACAGCTCATCTTACCTGCAGGCTGGAGGAATGGCTGATACCAGAGAGAATAAGAGCCCTGACTACCGACCAGGACCTGCCCACTATCTGCTGCTCGGTAATGCCTACAATGTATAGGCTCTGGAGAGGTCTAGGACACTTTATGAGGTGATGTTCTGATTTGGAGGCTGAAGGACTTTTCCTACAAGTTCTGTGAGGGATCAGATTAGACATTAGTTCTCAGAAGGAATTGGGGGCGGGGCTAGATTCTGTCAGGAGCCCCTTCAGTTTAGACTGTACTGTGAGAACTAAAGGACCTGTGATGATGTCACCGTCATGTAATCAGTGCAGGGGGCGGAGCTAGCCAGGAGAGTCACTGATCACATGACGGTGACGTCACCCCAGGTCCTTCAGCTCTGGCAGTGCAGCAGATACTGGGCAGGTCCTGGTCGGTAGTCAGGGCTCTTGTTCTCTCTGGTATCAGCCATTCCTCCAGCCTGCAGGTAAGATGAGCTGTGAGGAGACAGTGTGGTGGAGAGCTCAGACATGTCACCTCTGGAGATTTTTATGCTGCTTATTCTCACATCGTTACTATTCCTGTTATGTGGCAGATATGAGATGTGTTGTAAAGGGTTAAATCCAAAGGAAATGTCTGATATCACATTACACTTGTACACGCAGTCAGTGGCGGTGTGAGAGGAGCAGCTGGTGGACAGTGGAGTTTAGAGTAGTCCATCATTCGCTGGCCCCTGACTGTCCTGGTGAGGGGCCCCTACATCCAGGAGGCAGAATGAATGGAGCGGGGCCCGGCCTGAGCTCAGCTCTCTCCAGTCTCTTCTCTAGGAGTTGTGGACACAGCTGAGCACAGCCCAGAGGTGGGACCTGCATCTATCAGACATTTATCTCCTGTGGAACCTCCAGAGATCTCCATGCTTGGGCCCCTGGAATCCATGTGGTGGGGGCTCTGAGAAGCGGGGCCCCTCCAGGCTCAGGAAGTGCGGTTCTGGAGGTGACATCTGGTCTTGTCCCCTGGATGATTTCCTCTCCTCTTCTCATAAAGGCGCCTGCAGTACTAGAAGCCTCCAGCTCCTCCAGTTCTCTCCTCTTCTCCTGAATGAGCCACCAAGGATGGACAGGAAGGAGATCAGCAGAAGAATATTAGACCTCACCTTGGAGATCATCTCCCTGCTGAGCGGAGAGGTAAACTTTTCTAGATTTCTCTCCTCTTTATTGTATTCTGTAACAAGTCAGACATCGGGAAGGAGAATCCATCATAGGAAGTGATAGGAAGAGTCCAGGGTCCTGGAGAACGGCCTCCAGACCTTCCAAGTGATAGAGAACCTGAAGATCAGCCCCCAGTATGGTGAGTGATGTATCATGTGACCAGTGACCAATAGTCATGTTGTAGGAGCCATGAGAAGGTAAGTAGGCACGTTGTACCAGGAGGAAAGGGCTGGAGGAGAGCACATGGCCCCTGAAGGGTTCATTCCCTAAGTGTCTCTCTCCATCCACAGGAGTACACAATAGTGAAGAAGACATCGGGGGACTGTGTGACTCCCATCATCCATCTCCAGGAGTCAGGAGGGCGGAGCAGGACCCCTCCCCCCATCACAGAGCCTCCCCCTCCCCCCCTGATACATGAGCAGAAGATCCTAGAACTCACCCACAAGATGATGGAGCTGCTGACTGGAGAGGTGACACTGCTGGGAATGCTGGGAAATTCTCCAGTAACAGCACTGGAGGGGTCTGGGTGATGACGGTGTCATTGTGTTGTCAGGTTCCTCTAAGGTGTCAGGATGTCACTGTCTATTTCTCCATGGAGGAGTGGGAGTATATAGAAGGACACAAGGATCTGTACAAGGAGGCCATGATGGAGGAGCACCAGCCTCTTATATCACAAGGTAAGAGCCGTCATGTGCAGTGTATACACGTGTGTGCAGTGACATGTAATGGAGGAGCACCAGGCCGTGGTTCGTCTGCCCGCAGTGGGTCAGTCCCTGAGGTAGCGAGTTGCTTCTCAGCCACAGTTTTGTAACTCCCTTGTGGTGGCCAGTCTCAGTCTCAGATCTGCAGTCACTCGGTGGTGCCTCCTGGGTTTGCCTTGCACCTCCTCATGTCTGCTGCTTTTTACTGACGAGCTGTCCTCAGGATAGGTCATCAATATTCGAACGACGGCGGTCCAACACCCGGCACCCCCGCCGATCAGCTGTTTAAAGAGAAGGCAGCTCTCATACGAGCGCTGCCTTCTCTGCTTGGTTTTCCTGATCCCCACAGCGATAGCAGCGACGAGCAGTGTAATTACAAGCATGGCGTCCCCACTCACTGCAATGGGACGGCTCCGTCTGTTCAAGTGAGGACTACAGAGCCCCCGCCGATCTGATATTGTAGACCTTTCCTGAGCATAGGTCATCAGTAGCAAAAAAGCGGACAACTCCTTTAACGCATTGTCCCAAAATCACACACACAACACAACCAGCCACAAGGGGTCGCTCTGGCACTCACTGCACCCATAACTTTGGATGTGACTGTAAGGGGAAACTCTGCATCCACACTCGCCTACGTTAAAGGCTACCAAAGAATTAAGCTACCCCCCCCCCCTTCCCCTTCAAACACGTCCTCACATCCACACACCATGGAGCCACCATCTGTCAGCTGGTTAGGTTGCCGATCGGCCTCCCTATTTAGCTGGGATGTAGATCCACCTCCTCGTCTGAGCTTTTGAGGTGATCTCTTCTGAATTCCCATGTACCGAACCTTGTCTGTCTACTGATTCTGCTCCTCGCCGCCTGCCCAGACCTTCGAACTGTGACCTGGACTACACTCGTACACAGCCTGTCCTGACTTTGGAACTGCTATTTGGAATATGCAAGTACTCGGCCTGTCTGTATTTTGGACTGTGTTCAGACTACACTTTTTTGCCTGCGTCCTTGGTGCTTTGCACCGGTGTCTCTGAACCCCTGTGGGTTAGCAGCCAGCTATACCAGGAGGTACTTCAAGAGGTAGCGGCCTGGTTGGTTTCTTGCGGCAAAGTCCGGATCCCTGTATAGGGTGAATACCAGGGAACTGCCAGAACAAAGCCCTTAGATTTTGTCCTAAGCCTTGGCCCACAACGGTCTCACAGGAACACACTCAATGTAAACTTGGCCAGACCTATAGCTAGGCGTACCTCCATCGTTCTGACCCTGGTTGTCAATTCATGATACATATTTAGGGGTTCAGGCTCAGCCCCTTTGCCCTCCTGAGTCATATGGGTAATTGTATACACAAAAGTCACCAGCTCCATGACTTTGAGGGAATTTTGGTGGATTATTCTAAACATGAGTTATGGCTGTGAATTTTCTAATCTGAAAGGGGTTTTCTGAGTTTTTGACACTGATGACCTATCCTCCTATATTTATGACACTCCACACCGAGTGGAGCCAAAACATCCCTCATTTATAAACTCCCCCCAGGAATAGTGTAGGGTCAGTTATAAGTGTTGTCACGTTCCCAACCGCCATCAGTGCCCCACACAGTGAAGAAACATTATGGCGTACAGGACATGACATAAGGTGGAATAGACAGAACAGGAGGTGGACAGATTCAAGCTCAGCAGACGACGGAGGGCAATAAAAGGAATCCCATAGTAACTGCCTCAGATACAAGTCGGTCAGGATGGGAGCTAACTGCATCTTTCCCACTTCAGGGGAGGTAGAATACGGCTCAGGAGGAGGATTCTTATCATGGGAGGGAGTTAGTAGCGATTCTTCTCACGTTCATTCAGTGACCATAGCCCAGGTCTACAGACAAGAGGACACCATCTTCTAAGGCAGATCCTGTAAGTTGCTCGGTGCGGCCTCCATGGATCGTCTTATTTTTCCAGCAAATCCCACAGATGAAGCTCGAATTGAGATCTGGGAATCTGAAGCCAAAGTTCCCAGTAATAACATTGCACCGAGCATTGCACTGCCTCCGGCAGCTTATTTTCTTCCCGTTGTGCACCTGGTACTGTCTGTTCCCAAGGTATGTAATACGCACCCACCTGGCCATCCACATAATACCTGGAACCTCATTCCATTTCTTCCCCAGGTAAGTGACACACATGGTCCCGTCTGTCCACATAATGTAACATGATTCATGTGTCCTGACATCATCGGCAGCAGTAAAGTTGTCAACAGTTTGCTCTATAGTAGGTCTTCTATGGGACTGGACCAAATATTCCGTACCCTCCACATATCAGTGAGCCTTGGGCCTGATACCAGATAACCAGTTATCCTTCCTTGGGTTACTTTTGGTAGGTATTAACCACTGCATACCCAGAACACACTATAACACTGGCCGCTCTGGAGATGATTTGACCCAGTACTCTGCACATCTTGTTTTGGCCCTAAAGTCGGACAGATCCTTACTACCCCCCACCCCCACCCTAACAGACAACATAGTCACCAGATAATCAGTGCCCACTTTCCTTCTAATGAATCTTCCTACAGAGGAGGATGGGGGTTTCAGTGATCTCACAGGTTCCTGTCCAGCAGGGCGGCAGTTTCTCCAATGGAGCTGTCAGGGGCTCATGGAAAATAAATCAGATATTTTCCCCTTATTCACCATAAAAGCTCCTTAGGAGAAAGGAATTGTCTTCCCAGGGAAAGGAGACTTGAAGGGGGATACAGATTTCTCCAACTCCTCAGTGCCTGGGGAGAGGAGACTGGGGGTAGTTGTTTTATTTCCTCCATTTACATATACAAATTTACCTCATCTAAGAAGAGTGATGATGCCCTGTCACCTTTTTGGTTGGTAGGGCACTCATAGACCAGGCTTCAGTCTTGTGGCCTGCTAGATGCTGGGACCTCTGCACAGGTGGTGAGGAGCAGAATATTATTATTTCCTCCGATCACTAAACCTAGAAGTGAAGGAGCTGAGAGAAGTGTCTGATCTATAGACAATCTACAGGAGGCCATGTATTCAGTCACTGTGTGCTTGTGTCTCCACAGATGGATCCAGGAGGAGAAATCCACCAGAGAGATGTCCCCGTCCTCTGTATTCCCAGGACTGTCCAGAGGAGAAGGTCCCAGAGAGTCCTCAGGTAGATGGAGCTGAGCCCTATACACATCTTTATAGAGGGGTCCTGCAGTCATAGAGGGGTCATAGATTGTTGGGGTCTCTTATGTGGATCTGTTACATTTCCCACCTGTCTGCTGTATTGTACTGAATTGTTACAGATGAGAAATCAGGGAGAAGATCTGACTGATATTACAGTGGAGGATGAAGAAGAGAGGATGATGGGCGATCCCCCGTGTAGGAGTGAGGTGGAGGAGGACATTCCAGGAGATGTCACCACAGGTATGGAATCATGAATGGAGAAAGTGACTTCAGATTCTGTCCTTGGTGCCTTCAGGGCAGGAGGAGAATCTGATCACCGGCTGCTGCGCTGCTCTTTGATTGCAGATGTCCCCATCCCATCATGAAGTGTTCCCCTGACGGTGATCTCTGATCAGGTTCTTCTCTGATCCCGGCTGTTCCTGCAGGACATGGTGGTCAGTCACATCCACACACCCACTGGGGATTATGGGGGCACAGCTTTTGTGTCTGTGCTGTCATGATGGACTACATGTACTCCATTGTGCAGGAAAGGGTTAACCATCATTTTGGGCTCGTCAGCAGACATTTTGATGATTTCCTTCATGATGGTTAAAGTGGTTTTGTAATAAAAAAAAAAGGAAATAACATGGCTCTAAACCTGTCCTCCTAAGACAAGTGACTACATACTCTCCCCTTTCACTTTGGGTTGTGACTCCCTTTTCTGAGTGGCGGTCACGTGACGTAAAGATTCCGACTTTCAACACTGCTGCAGGACCTCTCGTCTGCCGATCATGTGACCTCCCCTCTTACTCCCAGTTCGTTCTTTAACCTCCCTTTGTGACAGCCCCCAGTTTTGGAATGCAGAAGCACAAATGTTACTGTTTTCCCAAAAAAATTGTATTAGTCAAAAGTACTTAAACGTGAAAAATATTCCAAGTATCCGGTATCTCCACATTCAGGTTGTCCCCTAGAATAACATTTGGTGGTTTCAGCAAAAAAAAAGACTGCAAGTATCAATGGAGGAATTCCTATTTTTATTGTCTAACCTCAAGAAAAATGAATTGCTTTTAGAAGGAGAGTCCATAATAGTGAGTGTCCAGTAGTTCTCCCACCCTTCATGTGGGTGTAGAGGAGATACAACCTGCTACACGTGACTGGAGGAGGAGGTCAGATCCCCCCTTATTACAAGCCACATTCAGAGGAGCGGGACAGTCACAGAAATGTCTGCAGCTGATCTGCCATGTGTGAACGTGCTCTTAGATAACCAGTGGCTGATCTGTGCTACTCTTATAATCTGTCCATCGCGGGGAATGTAAGGTTCCTCCATATGGAGACAGTAGACAACAGGAAAGTTCTGCGGGGGCGGGGCTTAACTTGGAAACAGCATAGCTTTTTGTTCTTCACTGTAAATCCAATCTCCCTCTAATCCCCAGATAACTGACGACCATCCGAGATGAGAAACAGATCCAAATTGTAATTCACATCCCGTTAGTCAGTACCGGCCCGAACCGCTTCATCACCTCCCTAACGCAATGCAGGGACATGGCGGTGTCTCGACACTTTCCAATGAGCCTTTGTCACGGAAGGTGTACAGGAAACTAGAAGACACAAAATGAATATCCGACTGACTGGATCCAAAACTAAGGAACAAAAGGGAGAGCCCTGCATCAGACCTGGCACTCTCCCTGACTGCTCAGCCTATGCGAAAATCCCAATGGTAGATGATCGCATATCCTCGTACCTCGACTGTATAACACCTGAACACCCTATAATAGTGAGGGGACACGGCCACCGGCTCCCTACACTTGATACGGAGGGAGTCAGGGTCACCTGGGATCCAGCAAACAGAAAAACACAAATGAATGAACAAAACTTATCTGTAGAAGACTCAGAAGGTAGGATCAGCATGCACACACTCCAGGAAGGAATATAAACCGCAAAGTGAAGCAGTCTGGGAAGGGATTTAAAGGGATGCAATCAGTGCAACTACATGACAGCTGAGAGAGGCTAAAGAGATGAGAAAATGAAAGCAAAACAAAAGGAAGCTCAAGGAGGAGGTTCTGAAAGACATCTGTCAGAGCTTCTCAGATGTCTGGTGGTGACAGTACCCCTCCTTCTACGAGTGGACTCCGGACACTCAGAGCCCACCTTCTCAGGATGGGACCTGTGGAAAGCCCTGATGAGACGAGTGGCCTTAATGTCCGTCACTGGGACCCACATCCTCTCCTCAGGACCATAACCCTCCCAATGAACGTGGTACTGGAGAGAACCCCGGACAACACGAGAATCCACAATCCTAGAGACCTGAAATTCAAGATAATTATCAACCACAATCGGAGGAGGAGGCAAAGACGAGGGTACAATGAGTTGGACATAAGGTTTTAATAAGGACTTATGAAAAACATTATGGATCCTCCAAGTCTGAGGAAGATCAAGACGGTAGGCAACAGGATTGATGACGGACAAGATTTTGTAAGGCCCAATATACTTAGGACCCAACTTCCAGGAGGGAACCTTCAATTTGATATTCTTGGTAGAGAACCACACCAGATCACCAACATTCAGGTCCGGACCAGGCACACGTATTCTTATCCGCCACACACTTATATCTCTCACTCATGCTCTTTAGCTTATCCTGAATCTTTTGCCAAATAGATGACAAAGACGAGGAGAATCTGTCCTCATCAGGTAAACCAGAAGACCCCTCTCCAGAGAATGTCCCAAACTGCGGATGAAACCCATATGCACCAAAAAATGGTGACTTATCAGAGGACTCCTGACGACTGTTATTTAAAGCAAACTCAGCAAGGGACAAAAAAGAACACCAATCCTCCTGATTCTCCGCCACAAAACAGTGCAGATATGTCTCCAGATTCTGATTGACGCGCTCTGTCTGGCCATTCGACTGCGGGTGGAAAGCAGAAGAGAATGATAACCGAACCCCCAAGCGAGAACAGAAGGCCTTCCAGAATCTGGAAACAAACTGCGTGCCCCTATCAGAGACTATGTCTGAAGGAATACCATGCAATTTGACAATGTGATCAATAAATGCCTGCGCCAGCGTCTTAGCATTGGGCAAGCCAGGAAAAGGGATGAAATGCACCATTTTGATAAAACGGTCCACCACCACCAGAATCACAGTCTTCCCCGAGGAACGAGGCAGGTCCATAATGAAGTCCATGGACAGATGTGTCCAAGGACGGGAAGGAATGGGTAAGGGAAGGAGAGGACCTGATGACCGTGAATGAGGGACTTTTGCACGTGCGCAGGTCTCGCAGGCTGCCACAAAACCCTCAACCGACTTACGAAGTGCCGGCCACCAGAATCTCCGAGCGATGAGATCCACTGTGGCTCTTGCCCCCGGGTGCCCAGCAAGGACAGTATCGTGGTGTTCCTTAAAAATCTTGTGTCTTAAAGCGAGAGGCACAAACAACCTCCCAGGAGGACAAAGATCAGGAGCCTCTGACTGGGCTACCTGAATCTCTGCCTCCAATACAGGATAAAGAGCAGAGACCACCACACCTTCAGCCAAAATGGGACCCGGGTCTTCAAAATTCCCACCTCCCGGAAAACAACGTGACAGGGCATCCGCCTTCACATTCTTAACCCCGGGGCGGAACGTGACAACAAAATTAAACCTGGAAAAGAACAAAGACCATCTGGCCTGTCTCGGGTTCAGACGCTTGGCTGACTCCAAGTAGGCCAGATTCTTATGGTCAGTAAACACGGTAATAGGGTGTCTGGCTCCCTCTAGCCAATGGCGCCATTCCTCAAAAGCCAACTTGATGGCCAACAACTCCCTATCTCCCACATCGTAATTTCTCTCTGCGGAGGAGAGTTTCTTTGAGATAAAGGCACACTGTCGCCATTTGGCAGGAGAGGGACCCTGAGACAAGACCGCACCCACACCCACCTTAGAAGCATCAACCTCCACTATGAAGGGTAGAGAAATATCAGGTTGTACCAAGATAGGAGCGGAAGCAAAACTCTCCTTGATATTAGAAAAGGCCTTACACGCCTCTACCGACCAGGAGGAAAAATCTACCCCCTTTCTAGTCATATCAGTGAGTGGTTTAACAACAAAGGAATAATTCAAAATAAACTTCCTGTAATAATTGGCAAAGCCCAAAAAAACGCATCAGCGCCTTCTGATTCTCAGGAAACTCCCACTCAAGCACAGCGCGGACCTTCTCGGGGTCCATGCGAAAACCAGAAGCGAAGAGAAGAAACCCCAGAAATTGAATTTCTGGAACCGCAAACACACATTTTTCCAGTTTAGCGTACAATTTATTCTCCCGCAGGATGAGCAAGACCTGACGTAAGTGTTCCTTATGAGTTTTGAAATCAGGAGAAAAAATCAATGTCATCTAGATACACTAATACAAATTTCCCCATTAAATGATAAAAAAATGCTGTTCACAAAATGCTGAAAGACGGCTGGAGCATTCGTCAAACCAAAAGGCATAACCAAATTCTTAAAATGAATTGAAGGCCATCTTCCATTCGTCTCCTTCTCTGACCCTGACCAGGTTGTATGCCCCTCTTAGATCCAACTTGGAAAAAACTTTAGCCCCAACAATCTGGTTAAACAGGTCCGGGATCAGAGGAAGCGGATAAGGGTCACGAATTGTGATACTGTTCAGCTCCCTGAAATCCAGACATGGTCTTAAAGAACCATCTTTTTTCTTAACAAAGAAAAAACCAGCGGCAACAGGTGACTTCGAGGGTCGTATGTGTCCTTTTCTCAGATTCTCAGAGATATAAACACGCATAGCGACCATTTCAGGTTGGGAGAGATTGTATAAACGAGATTTAGGCAGCTTGGTGCCTGGAGTGAGATTAATAGGGCAGTCGTACTCCCTGTGTGGGGGCAAGTCCTGAACACCACTCTCAGAGAAGACATCCGAAAATTCAGAGAGAAAAGATGGTACAGTCTTAGTAGAAACCTCAGAAACAGATGTTGTGAGGCAATTCTCTCTGCAAAAGTCACTCCAACCATTTATTTGCCTTGCTTGCCAATCAATGGTGGGGTTATGTTTGGTGAGCCAGGGTAACCCCAACACTAGAGGAGTAGGCAACCCGCTAAGGACGAAACATGACACATCCTCAACATGAGCATCACTCACAATCAAACGGATATTGTGAACTATCTGAGAAAGTGGAACGGAATCAATAGCATAAACAGGTATAACCTTTCCCAAAGTGCATACCTGGAAACCATGAGTTATAGCAAATTGACTATCAATGAGATTGACAGCTGCTCCACTAGCTACAAAAATCTCACAAAAAATGTTCTTGCTCTCTAGCGCCACCCTGGCAGGTAGGACAAAACGGGAACTACAAGCAAACGGAAAACCTTCAATTTCCGCATCAACCTTGCCAATAGTAACAGATGGAACGTTTTTAGAGGATTTTTTTTCTATTTGTTACTTTATTACTCCCAAAAAACTGCCTGAATCTCCTAGAGGGACAAACATTTGCCAAATGATTTATACCCCCACAACAGAAACAAACCTTCCCATGAGGGCTGAATCTTCTATTGTCAGAGGTAATCAAACCCAGCTGCATGGGCTCTTGCTCAGCAGGGATTAAGAGCGACTGAGACCCCTGTGCACTGAATGAGATCCGCCGCACTGTCCTGGGACTGAGTATGACAGGGAGGAGTGATGTCTCCTCTCTCTCTAAGAGATTCAAACGGCCCGAGACATGGCAGAGTCCAAGGAGGTAGGTCTCTCATGAAAGGCAAATGCATCTTTCAATCCCTCTGAAAGACAATGGCAAAATTGACTTCGGCGTGCAGCATCATTCCAACCAGTATCAGCTGCCCATCTCCGTAATTCTTAACAGTATATCTCTGCGGACTGTTTACCCTGGCATAAAAGACGTAGTCTAGACTCAGCCAAAGCAAAACGATCCGGATCATCATATATCTGACCCAGGGCTAAAAAGAATTCATCCACTGAACGGAGGGGTCGTGCCCCCACCGGCAGCGAAAAGGCCCAGGACTGAGCGTTATCCTTGAGCAGCGATATGTTGATCCCCACCCTCCGCTCCTCATCACCAGAGGAATGGGGAAGTAGGCGAAAATGGAGTTTGCAAGCCTCTCTAAAACAAACAAAATTCTCACTACCCCCGGAGAACGTATCCGGAAGCGAGATTTTAGGCTCAGAACAAACTCCATGAACGTAAGCAGAAACAGTCACCTCAAACTGAGAGACAGTTTTCCGGAGATCTTCTACCTCCAGTGAAAGACCCTGCATGCGGTCAATCAAGGTTGAAACCGGATTCATTCTTAAGACGGTTTTGGCGGTTTATAATGTCACAGAATGTGTACAGGAAACTAGAAGACACAAAATGAATATCCGACTGACTGGATCCAAAACTAAGGAACAAAAGGGAGAGCCCTGCATCAGACCTGGCACTTTCCCTGACCGCTCAGCCTATGCGAAAATCCCAATGGTAGATGATCGCATATCCTCGTACCTCGACTGTATAACACCTGAACACCCTATAATAGTGAGGGGACACGACCACCGGCTCCCTACACTTGATACGGAGGGAGTCAGGGTCACCTGGGATCCAGCAAACAGAAAAACACAAATGAATGAACAAAACTTATCTGTAGAAGACTCAGAAGTAGGATCAGCATGCACACACTCCAGGAAGGAATATAAACCGCAAAGTGAAGCAGTCTGGGAAGGGATTTAAAGGGATGCAATCAGTGCAACTACATGACAGCTGAGCGAGGCTAACGAGATGAGAAAATGAAAGCAAAACAAAAGGAAGCTCAAGGAGGAGGTTCTGAAAGACATCTGTCAGAGCTTCTCAGATGTCTGGTGGTGACAGCCTTTTATTAACCTCACAGTTTAAAAATTCACTGCTCATCAACAATGTGAAAGCCACATGGAGTCCATGAAATTCCCAACCCAAGTTTTGCCGCAGTTTCAACTTCTTTTGTGGCGTATTCTCCATTTAGAGGTTTTTATGTTGTTTCTGCCATAAGTGTACAATTAATAAAAATCTATCAATAAAATGACATCTGTCAGCAGGATCAACCCAAGAAGGACATAACTGTCCTTCAAATGAAGCTGTGTCTCAGTGATCTCAGAGGTTTCTGTTCCTGTCCAGTAGGGCGGCAGTCTCGCTCATGGTTCTGTCAGGGACGGAGAAAACCAATGTCGTCAGATAGGTTTAGAGTTTTCTTTAAGTGCTTTCTTGTGAGACTGGGAGTAGTTGTTGTGTCTGATCTAAAAAACAGATCTACAGGGGGCCATGTATTCAGTCACTGTGTGCTTGTGTCTCCACAGATGGATCCAGGAGGAGAAATCCACCAGAGAGATGTCCCCGTCCTCTGTATTCCCAAGACTGTCCAGAGGAGAAGGTCCCAGAGAATCCTCAGGTAGATGGAGCTGAGCCCTATACACATCTATATAGGGGGGTCCTGCGGTCATAGAGGGGTCTTAGATTGTGGGGGTCTTATGTGGATCTGTTAGATTTCCCACCTGTCTGCTGTATTGTACTGAATTGTTACAGATGACAAATCTGGTGGAAGATCTGACTGATATTAAAGTGGAGGATGAAGAAGAGAGGATGATGGCCGATCCCAGTGAGGTGGAGGAGGACATTCCAGGAGATGTCACCACAGGTATGGAATCATGAATGGAGAAAGTGACTTCAGATTTTGTCCTTGGTGCCTTCAGGGCAGGAGGAGAATCTGATCACTTTACTTGGTAATAACTTTGGAGCACTTTTATTTTTCCAAGCGATTCTGAGATTAGTCTTTTTTGTGACACATTGTACTTCATGTTAGTTGTACATTTTGGTTAATATATTTAGTTTTTATTAATAAAAAAAAAAATCAAAAATTAAATGAAAATGTAACAAAATTAGCAATTTCCCAAAAATTTCTCTGCTTTCAAGACTCCTTTTTGACTGCTATCTGACAAAATAGTTAATAAATACTTAATATTTACCATATGTCCACTTTATGTTGGGACATATGGTACATAATACAGTTTGAGAGGTGTGACAACTCAGGGTCACTTAGCTCTCTAGGATTGCCGTCTTCTCACCTTAGACGGTTGGCACACCTCAAGAAGCCACTCTAACACTGCAGATTTGGGTGCAAACTGGCCAGAGCCAGCTCTATTGTCACTTTTCCAGCAGTCCAAACATAAATCATAAACACAAATCCTCGGCCGTCTGGCCACTGACTACACCGTATTTCTCCCTCTCTATCGGGATCTGGGTCTACCACCCAGCACCCCATAACACAGCACGGTGCTTACCCTACACAGGGTTAGAGGGTCCCGGCTCCCACAGGCCTTGGCGCAGCCGGCTCTTTCCACCGACTGGAAGCCCTGATTGAGGCGCTCAGCCCACATTTATCCGAGCTCCACAGCTGGCTGATAATACTGTTAATTACCAGCCTGGCTGCTGCAGACAGTGGGAAAAACCTATTTTCCCTGCCTTTCTTGTTCTCACCTACCTTCCTCTGGGTGAGATACACCTTTAATAGCTCTCATATGGCCTTCTGGCAGCTCCACTGCCACAGAGGTTAACAGGCTTCTAAGTTTAGCAACAATTTTATCCAAATCAGATTCCCATTCTTCATCAGACCTCAGATCAGACCCCCAAGCTCCATCATCCTTGGATGAGACCCCCATCAGGCCTCAGATCAGATGTTACAAAGTTACATTGCTTGCTCCGGACAGTGCTGCAGATCCAGGACACACCGCTCCATCGCTTCTTCCAGGTCCCGCTATGTAGTATGACCTGACTGCACACAGCGTCAGGTTATAGTGCGCGCCTACGTGCACCACGTCCTGCGGCTGTGCATGGTCAGGATACAGCAGCGGGACCCGTTATAAGACTAGGGAGGGTGAGTAGACCCAGTGCACTACTGTCCTCACCTCCCAGTGCCCTCTCCAGATTTTCATATTTAATAATTTTTTGGGAATGCAGCAGCTGATAAAATAGAGCTTATATTTCATATTTATTACTCTGTTATTTCTGCAGTTTTTATAAATATCCCTTACAGTATGTGGCCCTAGAGTGCTACTTAAGTCCAATAACGGCCTCAAAATTGAAGGAGCACCTTGTGGATTTTAGGCTCCCCATTTTTTAAGACATTTTTCAGGTACAATTTCATGTTGCAGAGGCCATGAGGTGCTGATACATTAGAAATGCCCCCAAAAGGCCCCATTTTGTAAACTACAATGATATAGGGGTGCAGTGAGCATTTTAATCCAACAATGTTTCATAGACTTTTTATTACAGTTGGGCATGAAAATCAAAAATTAGTTAACGGTAATATGTAGCCTAGCTCAAATTTTTCATTTTTCCAAAGGATAACTGGGAAAAAAAGCACAGCAAAAATTGTTGCACCATTATGGCAAAACCCCATGTGTGACCATTTGGCCTTTGATCCGCTGATTTTACTGGAATATGATAATTTCATAGATTAGGTTGTTACGGACACAATGATGGCAATTATGTGTAGTTAATTTTTTTTTCATTTTTTTTTTAACTAATCATAAATGAGTAGAAAGTAAATTTTCTATTTATATAGAATTTTTTTTAAAACTTTTTTTAAAGGGCTTCTGTCACCCCACTAAACTCATTTTTATTGTTTTGGGGTACTTATAATCCCTATCCTGCGATATAGCTATACATTATGTTATTAATCATTTTCATCCTGTAGATATGTCAAAAAACGTACTTTTATAATATGCTAATTACCTGTCTACAAGCAAGTAGGGCGGCTACTTGCTGGTAGCAGCCGCAAAAAAACGCCCCCTCCTCCTGTTGATTGACAGGGCCAGCCGCGATCTCCTCCTCCGGCTGGCCCTGTCAGCATTTAAAAAATCGCGCGCCTGTGTTGATTCGGCGCAGGCGCTCTGAGATAAGGAGGCTCACCTCCTCAGCACTCCCTCAGTGCGCCTGCGCCGATGACGTCCCCGAAAGAGAAGACGTCATCGGCGCACTGAGGGAGTGCTGAGGAGCCGAATCAACACAGGCACGCGATTTTTGAAATGCTGTGTTCACTGCTGGAGCCTGCTTCTCCTTATTACTCAGATAAATCTGTTTCCTTTATTTGTGTTTTCTTGCTGGCTTGATTGTAGGTGACCCTGACTCCGTCCGTATTATGTGCAGGGAGCCGGTGGTCATGTTCCCTCACTACTGTAGGGTTTTCAGGTGTCACATAGTAAAAGGTACGAGGGCATGCAATCTTCTACCATAAAGATCTTTGCATGGGCATAGCAGTCAGGGAGAGCTCTAGGGGTTTTATAGGGCTCACCCATATGCTCCTTAGTTCGGGATCAAGCCAGTCGGATGTTTATTTATAAGTTCCAGCTTTCTGCAACACCATCCGTGACACTTCATAGTCTGGGCGCCTTTGCTCCCCTTTCTTTCCAGCTCTTTTGGTGGATTGGCGGGCGCAAGGCCCTTGGTGGGGGCTCATGGGGGATCACATTCTCTCTCCTGTATGCTCCCCCGTCTTCTAATCTAGGCCCTGGCTTTTTGCCTGGTCTAGGCCTCAGTTTTCTCTAGCCTACCGCTTGGCTCCTGGCTCTTTACGGCCCCCCTCTTTTCTTTTTCGGTCGTCGCTTTTCCTCCCGCCCCCCCCCCCTTACATTTATCTAGTTTCCGGCGGGTTTCGGCTTTTTTCCGGCCTAGCTGGCCTCAATTATCCCGCCCCCTGCCTGTTTCCCACGCTTATTGTGGACATTTCTTCCTGGGGAGGACTGTGGGAGGAGCTTTTTCCTTTTCTCCAATCCCGTCCTGTCATGGGCTTTCTGCCCGAGGGGTGGGTCTTTCTGCTGGAGACTTCGAGGAGAGAGGTCTCCTCCATCTTGTTGGCACCTCACGCAGGTCTCCATCCGAGTCCGGCGCACAGTCCTTCTATAGCTGCTGCTGCATCTTCGGGACACAGCACCTGGGGTCCGGTAGGACAGCTTTGGCTGGCTGTTTTTCTTTCTTACAGGCTCCATCCTAGCCCTTATGTCCTCTGCCAGACAGGACCCTGTCCCTAATCCCCCTCCTGGGATTGTCACTTATTTTGCTTGCACTCGCTGCAACCAAAAGATGCCGTGTGGTCAATCTGATCCCGCCTTTGCACAGTGTTTGGCTCTCAGGCCCTCCCAAGCCGCCCCAGCCACCACTGCTGTGTCGGTCCCCCCTGATTGGGCCGCGTCCCTGTCCCAAGCCATAGGGAACCTTGCCAGTCTCTCCCAATCTATTGTGCAGTCGCTGGATCGCTTGCCGGCCCAAATCACGGCCGCCTCCACCCCCAGTAGGGAACCTCCCATGGTCAGGGTTCGCTCTCGATCTGACACCAGGTCCCGTAAGCAACCTCGAGTGCTCTCAGCTGGGTCCCGCTCATCCTCTGTTTCCTCGGTTCACTCCCTGGATAAGTCTGAGTCCGGCGAATGTCTCCTGTTCTGCCGCTCCTGGGGACACCTCTGACTTTGATTCCGGATCTGAGCAGAGCGCATAATCTGGATCTCATAAAGGCAGTTAGGGATGCTCTCCGGGTGCAGGAGGGCCCCTCCTCCTTGGCCCAGGAATCCGTGTCATTCCGCCATTCCAGGCGCCCTGCCTTGGTTTTTCCTAACCATGCGGACCTCTACGCACTTCTGGCTAAGTGCGTCACCCTGATAGACGGCTTCAACTCTCCAAGGCAGGACTGGCCAACCTGCGGCTGTTGTAAAAGTACAATTCCCACCATGCCATGCTGTAGACTGATACCTGTAGGCTGTCTGAGCATGCTGGGAGTTGAAGTTTTGCAACAGCTGGAGAGCCGCAGGTTGGCCAGCCCTTCTCCAAGGCGTCTGATGCTCTTTTTCCCTTTGCAGAGGAGTCAGTCATCCTATGGTCTGAACCACCTCAGGTTGATCCCCAGGTGGCGTGCCTGGCCAAGGCGACCACCCTTCTTTTGGCAGACCCGGCTTCCTTGACGGATCCCTCTGACAAGAGGATTGACTCTTTAGACAAATTTGTTTTTGTCGCAGCAGGGTCCGCGGTCCGTCCAGCATTTGCTGCGTCTTGGGTGGCTAAGGCCTGCGTTGTCTGGACCAAACAACTCATCCGGTCCTTTCCCCAGGACTCTGCTCAAGGCGAGCTTCCTGCCCTTGCCTCTCAAATTCTCCAAGCATCCCGGTCCCTCTGTGATGCCTCCATGGAATTGCCCCTTCCCACCAGAGATTCCTTCGATTTGCGGTGGGTTCACTGCATCTTCAGTTCGTGGCCCTGCCCTTCGGTCTGGCTTCTTCCCCGAGGGTCTTCACCAAGGTATTGGCTCCCCTCATCGCACTTCTGCGTACCAGGGGAGTTGCGGTGATTCCCTACTTGGACGACCTTCTGGTGAAGGCCCCTTCCCGCGCAGACAACCTGTCCAGCCTCCACATTGCCCTTTCAGTTCTGTCCCAGTTTGGGAGGCTAGGGAATTTTCCCAAGTCCTCCCTGGTCCCCACCCAGAGGATGTCCTTCCTGGGCATGATCTTCAACACTCGCCCCGGGCGAGTCTTTCTTTCCCAGGTCAAGGTGACGTCTCTCCATTTGGGGGTGGCTCGCCTCTGCGAACCGTCCCCTCTTCCCATCAGGATGTGTATGCGGGTTCTGGGCCTCATGGTGGCCTCTTTCGAGGCGATCCCCTATGCCCAATTGCACACCAGACAACCCTAACTCTAACCCTTCTCTCCAGGTAGGACAAGTCTCCGTCAGGCCTCGATCGCCTGATCCGCCTTCCCTCAGAGGTCCACTGGGACTTGTGTTGGTGGCTCCTACCTCGCATGGTCTCTTTCCTTCTGCCAAGTTGACATGTGATCACCACCGATGCCAGCCTGATGAGTTGGGGGCTGCCTTCGGGTCCCTCACTGCCCAAGGGCAGTGGTCAGCGGAGGAGTCTTCCCTGTCGATCAATGTCCTGGAGCTCAGGGCCATTTTCCTTGCCCTCTGCCGCTGGACCCCCCTGCTAGACGGTCTTCTGATCTGGAGTCAGTTGGACAATTCCACGGCCGTGGCTTACTTGAATCACCAGGGGGATACCAGAAGCGGGACTGTCCTCAGTCCTCAGTCCCGGGGTCGACAATTGGGCGGCAGACTTTCCTAGTCGCCATCGCCTCGACCCGGGCGAGTGGTCCCTCCATCCGGAGGTGTTTCTACACCTGTGTCACCAGTGGGAAACCCCAGACGTGGACCTGTTCACTTGTCGTCTGAAGCACAAGATTCCGTCGTAAGTCGCCAGGTCCCGGGACCTTCAGGCTCTGGCGGTGGATGCTCTGTTTTTTCCTTGGTCTCAGTTCAGCCTCCTTTACCTCTTCCCTCCCTTTTCTGCTTCTTCCCCGGGTACTCAAGCGCCTCAAGGACGCTCCTGTCTCGGCGATCCTGGTGGCTCCGGATTGGCCCCGCAGGGCGTGGTATGCAGACCTCGTGTTTCTGCTCGCCGACGTCCCTTGGCAGCTTCCTCTGCGCACCGACCTCCTTTCCCAAGGTCTGCTATTCCACCCAAATTTACCTCAACTGCATTTAACGGTGTGGCTATTGAGGCCGCGGTCCTGAGGTTCCGCGGTCTCTCGGAGTCTGTCATTCAGACTATGCTTCACGTCCGCAAACCCCAATCGGCCAGGATTTATCACCGTACCTGGCGGGCGTATTTTGCCTGGTGTGAATCTGGCCAGTTTCACCCTCTCTGCTTTTCTGTGCCTAGGATCCTGTCTTTTCTCCAGGCTGGTTTTGACAAAGGTCTTCGTCTGGCCTCTCTAAAGGGTCAGATTTCGGCCCTGTCCGTTCTTTTCCAGAGAACTTTGGCTTCCCGTCCTCAGGTGACGACCTTTCTCCAGGGGGTCACTCACCGTGCTCCCCCCTGTCGTTCCCCTGTGGAGCCATGGGACTTGAACCTTGTCCTTGACGCTCTTCAGTCCTCTCCTTTCGAGCCACTGACCGATGTCTCTCTTCGCTTCTTTTAAGGTCGCCTTCCTTGTGGCGATTACCTCTATCCGCAGAGTCTCTGAGCTTGCTGCGCTTTCTTGCAAGTCTCTCTACCTTGTGTTCCACCAGGACAAAGTGGTCCTCCGTCCGGTTCCCTCCTTTCTCCACAAGGTCCTCATTCCATATTAAAGGGGTTATCCAAGTTATATATTTGTTCTTTCTATGTTCCTAACTAAGCAAATGTAACAGCTTTCCAATTCACTCACTTTATCTCCAGTTAAACGAGATGTCACTGTGCTGGCCATGCCCCCCCCCCCCCCCCTTTACTGCTGTCTACTCTCTGCTAGGATTCTTAACCCCTTCAGCTGCACAGCTTTGCAGGCAGTGAAGAGATAATGCTGGGCACTGGAGTTGATATGCTAGAGAGAGCATTGCACAAGAAGGTAGGGGGAAGATCCTGTGTGTATTAGCAATGTCATTATACAGGTGGGACATGTAGTCCTACACATACAACATGCTGCAGAGTCTCCAAGCACTCAGGGCAGCTCTTGTATCCACTCCCTTAGCAGTGTCATTATACAGCTGGGACTTGTAGTCCTACACATACAACATGCTGCAGAGTCTCCCAGCAGGCGGACATGTCACTTAGGGCAACTCTTGTATTCACTCCCTTAGCAGAGCAGGGGGAGGGGCAGAGATTGTTTTTATTGCATGTAAACAAGGGCCAGAAAAGAACCAGGGAAATGAGGAAAAATATATTTTTTTTTTTGCATAAAACTTGCTTAGCTCAGTTATATATCAGATTTTCAGTGCTATATTATTTTTTTTTCATAACTCGGACAACCCCTTTAATGAGGAGATTGTCCTTCCATCTTTCTGTCCTAATCCCGTTCATCTCAGGGAGAGATCCCTTCATCGTCTGGATGTCGTTCGGGCGCTTCGCCTGTACCTTCAGTTAACGGAGTCTTTCAGGCGTTCAGACTCTCTCTTTGTCATTCCTGATGGACCTCGTAAGGGTCTGCAAGCTTCCAAAGCCACCCCCTCCCGCTGGATTCGGTCGGCTGTCAAGGAGACCTATGTTGCAAAGGGTTCCCTCTTTCGGTTGACCGCTCAATCCACTAGGGCGGTCAGGGCCTCTTGGGCAGTTTGGCATCAGGCTTCTGCTTCCCAGGTCTGCAAGGCCGCCACCTGGGCTTCGCTTCTCACCTTTTCGAAGTTCTATCAGATCCATTCCTTGGCCTCTGCCGAAGCCAGCTTTGGTCGCAAGGTTCTGCCAGCAGCTGTGTGTTAGGTGTCTTGCATGGCTGTTTCTTCCGTCCCTCATGGACTGCTTTTGGACGCCCAATTGTGCTGTGTCCCCCAATGCCATTCACGAGAAAAATAGATTTTTGTACTCGCCATAAAATCCTTTTCTCGTAGGATGCATTAGGGGACACAGATTCCACCCTCTTTGGTTATTTCTGCACTTCCGGGTTTTTCCTAGGGTTTTTTGTTCTCGTCATATCTCTGGTTTAGGACATGTTGGCTTCTTATTTTTGTTCGGTTTATTGCTCCTAATGCTTTTTTGACCAACTGGTTAGCTCCAGCATGTGCAGTGGGTATAGCACAGATGCACATGCGTAGGCAAAGTCATATGAAAATCACATCTTTGGAAAAATGAAACACCCTACTTGTATGGGTTACATAGCATCAGAGTTCAAGCCGGGAACTGCTCGGTCTATTAACCTGAGATATGGTGCTTGTGCAGCCATTAGGCTATATAGACCTCATTGTCATGTCCGTGAATTCAGCCTGAGACAGGTGCTATAATGCATTGCACTTTATTTTGTTACAAATTGTGGCCATTATCAATTTGTCTGTAACAATATGAAAGAGGATCTCTCACTAGATTTCACAATATAAATAGCATGTAGTATGAAATAGATCTTTTAGACCACATTGAGACAGGTGTACTTACCTTGAAACTCCATGTCAGAATGGCTGTACAATCTTTTTTCATTGTTTTCCTTTCTGATATTAAAATTAACATTATTGTAGTAATTCCCCTTTAAATCTGTAGCTAAAGACTACAGTCCTTCCTTTATCTGGTGTTCCGAATATACAAAGGTATATAGTGATCACTGTATGGCGAGAGAGAAGCCAGAGACAACACAGATATAGGTTGGACCAGAGTTCAGCAAGCTGCTCTCTGTCTAATAGCTTGCTATCCGTTTATTTTATATAAAAAGACAATCCCCTTCATACATATAATTTTTCTGCAGATTTTTTTTTTAACCAATCATTATTAAACTGTTAATTTAACATGCACATATACTAGTTACATGTGAACATGTATAGGGATTAGGGAAATTAATTTCTACTGTAAAAAAGACTTTGTACCAAACTCGAGTACCTTGGAATGACCAAAGTTATTACACGAAGTCTCACGAGACTTCATGAAGTAATACCTTCGGCTCATCTGAGCCAATACATTCTAATACTGTACGGAGCGGCCGCTCCGTACAGTATTAAAACAACGTTTTATGCGGATCGACTTCGGATGAAGCTCATCCCTAATAGTGATGTGAACATAATAAAAATTTAACTATTGTGTCTTTATCTTTCTCTCTCACCCCTCACCACACTCATGCCAAGAGTGCTGAGGAAATGTACACAAGTGACCTTACCTATTACAGGCAGAAAGCCTTTGAATAGTCCCTTGTGGTAAATTAGGAAACATTTCCTAGCCTAGAATATTATCACAGCATATTATGACTCCAGCTAGAGAGTGAGAATGCTCATGAGAGCTAAATTCTTTCTCTATCCACCTATGGCTTAATTGATAATTTCATATAAGTGCACCTCCTCCCCTGCTGCCGTCTCATTCATGTTCAGTGCATGTTTCAGTAAAAGAAAGGAGCAAATGAAATTAGAAGCCTTAATTAAAAATGCTGCTGCTTCATTGCAGAGCCAAGGGAGGCTGCAGCATGTGTAAGATTTCAGCAGGGGAGGAGGTACACTTAGAAGAGCTGTTATGCTGTATGTGGACATTATGGCATGTTTTTTTTTCTAGTGAATCCACCAACTTCATCAGGTCTAAGAGATCTATTTAATAACCAATGCAGTTTGGGTTAAGGAATGTGGTGATGGATCCTTTTTAGGTTAACATGTTGTATGCACATGGTGCCCATTTGGCATTGAAGGGCCAAATGTGTTATGAGAAGGTAAGAAGGACTTGATTGCCAGTGATAGTCAGATTTTTCAAATTTTTGTTTAATAAAAGTGGTGACCGGATGTAGACTAGAATCCTGGACTTTTTATGAGTGTTGCACAAAGCTTTATAAGGCTGTACATTTTTGGTACATTTTTTTGTGCAATATTTTGAACCAAAGTCAAGAGTGAATTGCAAATGAATAATTTGGACCTCTAGTTTCTCCTGGATCCACTTCCAGTCTAAGGGTTCATACACACAACCGTATTTTCTTTCCGTGTCTGTTCCGTTTTTTTGTTTGCAGCTCTTATACGGATCCATTCACATCAATGGGTCTGCAAAAAAAAAATACTGAAATGACTCAGTGTGCATTCCGTTTCTTATGTCCGCAAGTCCGTTCCTCTGAAAAAATAGAACATGTCCTATTCTTGTCCCTTTTTCAAACAAGGACAGGCATTGTTACAATGGATCGGCAAAAATAAACAGATGCAATATGGATGTCATCCGTTTTTTTTTTTTTGCGGACCGCAGAATACATATTGTCGTGTGCATGAGCCCTAATAGAAATGATCTATGTTTGTCTACTCTGTAGTTTGGAAAGAAATCTGAAATTCTAATTTTTATCTTCACAGAAAACCCCAGTAAAAATTGTAATGGAAATGTTATATTGTTACTAAATTATAAAGCAGAAGATGAAGATATCATGCTGCACTCTTCAAGAGAAAGCCTCATTACCCTTACTGTACCTCCAGGACTATCAAATAATATCCCTAACCATGATGAACTTTCTCCTGACCAGAATTCTGAGGAAAACATAATGTTATCACTAACTTATAAAGCAGAAGATGAAGATATCATGCCGTGCTCTTCCAGAGAAAACCTCATTACACTTAATGTACATCCAGGACTCCACAGTACAGCTCTGTCACATAATTCCTCTAATCATGAGGAACCTTCTTCTAACCAATTACAGATTGTTACCACAAGTACAGGCCAGAAAGGAGGTAAAAGGTACCAGTGTGGTAAAAAGTTGAAAAACACATCAAGCTTTTCTACACATGGAAGAATTCACGCAAGGGAGAGGCGATACTGCTGTTCAGAATGTGGGAAGTGCTTCACAAAGAAATCACATCTTGTTACACATGAGAGAATTCACACAGGAGAGAAGCCGTATTCCTGTTCAGAATGTGGGAAGTGTTTTAGAGATAAATCGCATTTTGTTAGACATGAGAGAAGTCACACAGGAGAGAGGCCATATTCCTGTTCAGAATGCTTTAAGTGCTACTCAGTGAGTTCAAGTCTTGTTAGACATCAGCGAGTTCATACAGGAGAGAAGCCATTTGCATGTTTAGAATGTTTGAAGTGCTTCTCAGTGTAAATCAAGTCTTGTTAGACATAGGCAAAGTCACATAGGAGACAAGCGGCATTCGTGTTCAGAATGTGGGAAATGGTTTATAGAGAGAGCAAAACTTGTGAGACATGAGAGAATTCACACAGGAGAGAAGCCTTATTCATGTTCAGAATGTGGGAAATGTTTTACAAATAAAGTAAGTCTTGTTACACATGAGAGAGCTCACACGGGAGAGAAACCATTTTCATGTTCAGAATGTGGGAAATGTTTTATAGATAAATCACATCTAGGTACACATTTGAGAACTCACACAGGAGTGAAGCCATATTCATGTTCAGAATGTGGGAAATGTTTTACAACAAGATCACAAATTGTTAAACATCAGAGAACTCACACAGGAGAGAAACCATATTCATGTTCAGAATGTGAGAAATGTTTTAATACTGAAGCCAAACTTAAGCGTCATCGGAGACGTCACACAGGAGAGAAGGCATTTTGATGTTTTATATGCTGAAAGTGTTCTAAGGAAAACAAATTCTAAAACTCATCACATCAGAAGAAACCATATTATTTTTGGAAATATAGGAAATACTATAAAAATTTATTTAAGTCCTATTATTCACAGGCCAGTAACCTGAGGCTACATGGCAACATGTACCATGTGACAGAAAGTCACACGATAGCTGTTGTGCAGCTATTTTACAGCTAAGATTTCGGTATAAAAAAAACTAGCATTGTGTTCTACAATAGCAAAGTCACATATGACCAATTATTGGATTTTTTGTCACTGTCATGACACGTAGCATCATATTTTGACCGCATTGACAATTAGAGGCAGTGTCACAATGCGACATTGTGATTTTGATATTACATAAAATGTCGCCATGTAGCTACAGCCTAAAGGCCAATAAAAATATAATTTTTTTGGGTGGAATTTTCCTGCATCTGCCAAAAGACCATATTATATTTCTTTGAGGTCAACGGTGACTGAGGTCCATGGAGGAAAGGTATTGTGGATATAAGGAAGAGAAGAAGAGCCTTATTTACTTCCAGAGCAGTGAAGATGAACTGTCCCCATGAATCTTGCTTCTTTTCTCTGTATTCACACCTTCACACACACTGCCGGACAGTCCAGAGTGACATGGGGGGAAGTAACAACGCTCCATGTAATAATGTATGTAGAAATATAGACATGTTAATATTTCATTAAAACAGTATATAAAGCTAAAATAAAATCTTCTATTGTCACATACAGACATTGAGCCAGATTTATCATTAGCTCAGGTCAGAATAATGGAGTAAAAAAGTCCCAAACGCTAAAACTGCGCACAAATTTGCGACTTTTTTCTGCTCTGCACTATGCTCGCCAGTTTTCTGAAAGTGGGCGTGTTTTCTTATGTAAATGAATCTCTAGACAGATTTACTATTGGGACTATTTAAAAAGTTGCAAAAAAGTCGCAATTTCACTCCAGTGAGGACCATGCTTATCTTATGAGACTTTTTAATAGAACATGCGACTTTTTCATAAAAACGTGCGACTTTTGTAAAGCTGCTTACTGACGGATAAACTGCTACCGGCAAACCACATTTATTACAGTCTTAAAGGGCCGATCATAAATCTGACTTGGCTAAAACTGACTTTAGCCATATGTTAAAGTGGAGTGAGCTGTCAGTCATGATAAATCTGGCCTATTGTCTTTTTGGCTCATATACTTTCTCCTAGCGCTGTGACCTTCATTGCTCTTACAGACTAACTGTCCTGTGCAGAGACTGTAATATTGGTGGCATGATGACTATATCACTGATTTATCTGACTGGGTGATCGGTGATAATTAACCCCATATGTACATTCCTGCGGTTTAATGGTAAACCTATCTAGATACTGGAGCTGAGGGATATATCGGGGGTGGGAATCGCTTGTGATATCACATCTGTTAATTAACGCCTGAATAATGGGAACATGAATTCAGTGACCAAGTGATGCTCATATATGTGTTTCATATGTATCCTGACTTCTTCATTACCTGCAGAACATCAATGGAGACATGTGGATGAATTATTAGTATTTCGTACCCTCACTGACAAAAAAATGACTTCTCAAGAAGGAGTAGTTGGGATTTAAGGAAACTTTCTATGTGTGAATATAATGATGTATGTAAATGATTACAAGGATAAGTTTATTGGGGAAAACTGTATAATTGAAATGATGCACTGGTTAGAGGGCCTCTACCCTCGATACAAGATGAAATATGTCCTCTTGCCCATATACGTGATGAGATACTTGGTCTTTCCAAATGCAACATCTTTCAAGTGTAACTCTTACCAGAATGTAATATTATGTAGGGATCGACCGATTATCGGATTTACCGATATTATGGGCCGATATTCAGGATTTTGAACACTATCGGTATCGGCATCTATTTTGCCGATATTCCGATAGTGTATGGGGAACACAGATCGCGCTGCTGACAGCGCTCTCCGTGTTCCCTCAGCAGCAGCACAGGGGAGAAGGAGCAGTGTCTCCTCCCCCTGTGCTGCTGCCGCCAATGAGAGGACAGGGGACAAGAGGAGGGGAGGAGCTATGGCCACTGCTCCACCAATGAAGATTAATCTATCATTCATTCATATACAGGAGGCGGGAGCTGCAGAATCACATAGCCGGCTCCCGGCCTCTATGAGCTGTAGCTGCGATCCGCGGTAGTTAACTCCTCAGGTGCCGCGGATCGCAGCTACTGCTCATAGAGGCCGGGAGCCGGCTATGTGATCCTGCAGCTCCCGCCTTCTGTATATGAATAAATGTGAGATTAAGCTTCATTGGTGGCGCAGTGCGCCCCCCCAAGCCCCCCAGTATCAGACATTGGTGGCGCAGTGCGCCCCCCCCCCCCAGTATTAAGCATTGGTGGCGCAGTGCGCCTCTCCCCCAAGCCCCCCCAGTATTAAGCATTGGTGGCGCAGTGCGCCCCCCCTCCCCCCCAGTATTAACCAGTGGTGGCGCATAGGGCCCCCCCACCCCAGTCGCAGTGCGCCCCTCCACAGGATTCCCTCTCCCCTCCTCCTCCGATCGGAGCCCCAGCAGTGTAATGCTGGGGCTCCGATCGGTTACCATGGCAGCCAGGACGCTATTGAAGCACTGGCTGCCATGATAAGCTCCATGCTGCTGTGTGCACAGAGCACAGAGCAGCAGGGACAGTGTGAGCTCCTATTCACCCTGATAGATCTCTATCAGGGTGAATAGGACATGGGTTCTAGTCCCTAAGGGGGCTAAAAGTTAGTTTAAAAAAAAAAAGTTACAAAAAAAATAATTAAAACACCAAAATATTAAATATAAATGAAAAAGAAAGATTTACAAAAAAAAAATACACATTAACAATAAACATTAATTTTCAGCAGATTTGTGGGAATTTTTATTTTTTTTAAAAAATGAAAATTCCCAGAATATCGGTATAAATTATCGGCTATCGGCCTGAAAGTTCACAAATTATCGGTATCGGTATCGGCCCTAAAAAATCAATATCGGTCGATCCCTAATATTATGGATATGGAATCTAGTGAATATTGGCACTACTAAGTGGGCTTCTTATTAAGTGAAGTTAAAAAAACAAGGAGTTTAAGAAAAGGAGTTTGGAAACTAAGGTTGGATATAATTTCCTTGTGTGTTGTTGGCTTAATTTTACATAGCCCTTCAACTACAGCAGACAGGGTCTAAATCTAAATCATATATACTGTTTTACTTTTTTACTGTTGTAATCCCCATTCAGTATGAGTTGCACAATTTACAACGCAGTCCAGTGCACATCTTGCATGATGTATACAGTCCTGGAACTGCAGTTCCAGGGTGCATATCTTTGTTCTAGATGTGAGCAAATAACCCGTTTGGAATCGCAAATCGAGTCTCTAAACGGGCAAGTTGCAACACTGAGAGGCATTGATAATTTGCAAAAGAGTTTGCTTCTCACCGAGCAAGCACTCTTTGGGGTAGATGAGGGGGAGGGTGACAGAGAGGAGGCTGAGGAAAGTGAGGTAGCTAGCTGGGTAACAGTTAGAAAGCGGGGTATAGGGAAGAGTGCCAGGGAGGCTAGCCCTGATCTGACACACCCCAACAAGTTTGCACATTTGGCAGATGAGGGGGATGTCAGTCCGGGGACGGCACTGCTGCAGCCGGACACTTCCTCTGCCAGTCAGGGGAATGTCAGCTCCAGTAAGCAGGGAACCAGGAGAGCAGGGCAGGCCAGACAGGTGCTGGTAGTGGGCGACTCCATTATTTGGGAAATCTGTCACAAAGACCGTGATCGCCGAACAGTGTGCTGTCTTCCTGGCGCTAGAGTTCGACACATCGCGGATCAGGTTGACAGATTACTGGGAGGGGCTGGAGAAGATCCAGCGGTCATGGTCCATATCGGAACCAATGACAAAGTTAGAGGTAGGTGGAGAGTCCTTAAAAATGATTTCAGGGATTTAGGTCAAAAGCTGAGGGCAAGGACCTCAAAGGTAGTATTTTCCGAAATACTGCCTGTACCACGAGCCACACAAGAAAGGCAACGGGAGATTAGGGAGATTAACAAGTGGCTCAAGAACTGGTGTAGGAAGGAGGGGTTTGGGTTCCTGGAGAACTGGGCCGATTTTTCTATCGGCTACAGGCTCTATCGTAGGGACGGGCTGCACCTCAATGGGGAAGGGGCAGCTGTGCTGGGGAGAAAGATGGCTAGAAGGTTGGAGGAGTGTTTAAACTAGGGACTGGGGGGGAGGGTAATTACGTTATAGGACGGGAAGATAGCGCAGATAGAGACCGGGGGCAAGGTAATGGGACTGGGGGAGGAATGGAAGGAGGGACTAGAACAGTTCAGAAGGAAAGGTGTAGGGTAAAAAATATACATAAACCTCTCAAATGTATGTATACTAATGCCAGAAGTCTGACTAATAAAACTGGTGAACTGGAATTAGTGATGTGTGAGGAGGACTATGACATAGTGGGAATAACTGAGACATGGCTGGATGATAGCTATGACTGGGCGGTTAATGTACAAGGTTACAGTCTGTTTAGAAAGGATCGTCAAAACCGGAGAGGGGGAGGGGTCTGCCTTTATGTAAAGTCCGGTCTAAAGCCCACACTCCGCGAAGATATAAGTGAGGGACATGAACATGTGGAGTCAGTGTGGGTAGAGATACATGGAGCTAAAAACAACAATAAATTACTAATAGGAGTTTACTATAAACCACCTAATATACCAGAGTCCACAGAAAATCTACTACTAAACGAGATAGACGAGGCGGCAAATCATAATGAGGTGGTTATTATGGGGGACTTCAACTACCCAGATATAGACTGGGAAACTGAAACTTGCATATCTCATAAAGGAAACAGGTTCTTGGCAATAACCAAAGACAATTACCTGTCCCAACTGGTTCAGGACCCGACTAGAGGGACGGCCATACTGGACTTAGTATTAACCAATAGGCCGGACAGAACAACAGACGTGCAGGTTGGGGGACACCTGGGAAATAGTGACCACAAAGTAATAACCTTCCAATTATCATTCAAAAGAGCGTTTCTACAGGGAGGAACAAAAATACCAAACTTCAAAAAAGCTAAAGTTAGCCAACTAAGAGAGGCCATAGGCCAAACTAACTGGGACAAAGTCCTCAAAAATAAAAATACAGCCACAAAATGGGATATCTTTAAAAACATCCTAAAATCTCATTGTGAGAGGTACATACCGTATGGTAATAAAAGGTTAAGGAACAAAAAGAAACCAATGTGGATAAATAGAACTGTAACGAAAGCAATAAATGACAAAAAGAAAGCATATCATTCACTGAAACAGGAGGGGAGCACGGAAGCACTGAAAAACTATAAGGAAAAAAATAGAACATGTAAAAAACAAATAAAAGCGGCCAAACTAGAGACCGAGAGATTAATTGCCAAAGAGAGTAAAACTAACCCTAAAATGTTCTTCAATTATATAAATGTTAAAAAGTATAAATCTGAAGGTGTCGGCCCTTTAAAGAGTAATGAGGGGGGAGTCGCAGAGAGCGACGAGGAGAAAGCAAAGCTGTTAAATATTTTTTTCTCCAATGTATTCACTGAGGAAAATAAATTGTCAGATTACATGCAGAATGCAAAAATTAATTCCCCATTAAAAGTGTCCTGTCTGACCCAGGAAGAAGTACATCAGCGACTTAAAAAGATTAAAATAGACAAATCGCCAGGACCGGAAGGCATACACCCCCGTATCCTAAAGGAATTAAGTAATGTCATAGCCAGACCCTTATTTCTGATATTTGCAGACTCTATACTGACAGGGAATGTCCCACAGGATTGGCGCATGGCATATGTGGTGCCAATATTCAAAAAGGGGCCAAAAACAGAGCCTGGAAACTATAGGTCGGTAAGTTTAACATCTGTTGTGGGTAAACTGTTTGAAGGTTTTCTGAGAGATGCTATATTAGAGCATCTCAACAGAAATAAGCAAATAACGCCATATCAGCATGGCTTCGTGAGGGATCGGTCATGTCAGACTAATTTAATCAGTTTCTATGAGGAGGTAAGTTCTAGACTTGACAGCGGCGAATCCATGGATGTCGTATATCTGGACTTCTCCAAAGCATTTGTCACTGTACCACATAAAAGGTTAGTATATAAAATGAGAATGCTCGGACTGGGAGAAAACATCTGTATGTGGGTAAGTAACTGGCTGAGGGATAGAAAACAGAGGGTGGTTATTAACGGTACACACTCAGATTGGGTCACTGTCACTAGTGGAGTACCTCAGGGGTCAGTATTGGGCCCTATTCTCTTCAATATATTTACTAATGATCTTGTAGAAGGCTTGCATAGTAAAGTATCAATTTTCGCAGATGACACTAAACTGTGTAAAGTAATTTACACTGATGAGGACAGTATACTACTACAGAGGGATCTGGATAGATTGGAGGCTTGGGCAGATAAGTGGCAGATGGGGTTTAACACTGATAAATGTAAAGTTATGCACATGGGAAGGAAAAATGCAAGTCACCCGTACATACTAAATGGTAAAACACTCGGTAACACTGACATGGAAAAGGATCTAGGAATTTTAATAAACAGCAAACTAAGCTGCAAAAACCAGTGTCAGGCAGCTGCTGCCAAGGCCAACAAGATAATGGGTTGCATCAGAAGGGGCATAGATTCCCGTGATAAGAACATAGTCCTACCACTTTACAAATCGCTAGTCAGACCACATATGGAGTACTGTGTACAGTTCTAGGGCTCCTGTAAACAAGGCAGACATAGCAGAGCTGGAGAAGGTCCAGAGGAGGGCATCTAAAGTAATAACTGGAATGGGGCAACTACAGTACCCTGAAAGATTATCAAAATTAGGGTTATTCACTTTAGAAAAAAGACGACTGAGGGGAGATCTAATTAATATGTATAAATATATCAGGGGTCAGTACAGAGATCTATCCCATCAGCTATTCATCCCCGTGACTGTGACGAGGGGACATCCTCTGCGTCTGGAGGAAAGAAGGTTTGTACACAAACATAGAAAAGGATTCTTTACGGTAAGAGCAGTGAGAATATGGAACTCTCTGCCTGAGGAGGTGGTGATGGTGAGTACAATAAAGGAATTCAAGAGGGACCTGGATGTATTTCTGGAGCTTAATAATATTACAGGCTATAGCTACTAGAGAGGGGTCACTGATCCAGGGAGTTATTCTGATGCCTAATTGGAGTCGGGAAGGAAGTTTATGTTCCCCTAAAGTGGAGAAAATTGGCTTCTACCTCACAGGGTTTTTTTTTGCCTTCCTCTGGATCAACTTGCGGGATAACAGGCCGAACTGGATGGACAAATGTCTTTTTTCGGCCTTATGTACTATGTTACTATAGTGATATATATTCGTAATTTTGAATATTCTAGTTTTTTTTCATCGGTACCCTCCCTTCTTGCTTGTGGGCCAATGAGAAGGCTGCAATGTCTTTGTCTGAGCTTAGCAACATCCCTAGCAACCAATAGGAAAGCTGCCTACGCCTTACTATATAAGAACATCCCCAGCAGCCCTTGTATTCAGTATTTTGCAGATCTGAGAGAGACAGAAGTGTTATTGCTATGCTCTCTGCTTTCCGGTCATTACATTTGATAGTTAGCTTATATATACATAGTAAAGCAAAGAAGGCAGCACTCCAGATGATAATGAAAAAAGTGGATGGTTTATTCACTCATGAGTGAATAAACCATCCACTTTTTTCATTATCATCTGGAGTGCTGCCTTCTTTGCTTTACTATTCATATCTGGGACCTTGGTCGCAGGTCCCTCAGGAGGATTTTTTTGCACCCGCACCTTCTTGTGTGCTGCTTCTCTCTTTTCTTTATTATATTTATATATATATATATATATATATATATATATATATATATATATATATATAAAAAGAAACGTTTGGCAGCACCAATTCACACCATAAAAGCGGGTGCTATGTCCAGGGAATTTCACTGCTTACCCTTGTTTATAATCGGAAAAGGACAGCAACTCCAATAATACCAAAAAAGATTATTTATTGGGCCACAGTGGCACAGTGAGGCGACGTTTCGGCTCAAAATCCAGAGCCTTTCTCTATGCTTGAGAAAGGCCCTGGATTTTGAGCCGAAACGTCGCCTCACTGTGCCACTGTGGCCCAATAAATAATCTTTTTGGGTATTATTGGAGTAGCTGTCCTTTTCCGATTATATATATATATATATATATATACCCCTGACTCAACTAGTTAATGGATCGGGACTGATTGAGGGATGGTCTATTTTAAGAATATAGGAAAAAATTTCACTCTACGCTGATGTACTTAGCTGATGCGGGCAAATCCTTGGAAGCACTTCTAGATACCATAGATGGTTTTGGGAAGTTTTCAGGCCTCAGGGTCAATTGGACTAAATCCAGTCTCTGCTTAATAGAGGAGATAAATCCTGCAGATATAACCCCCCTGTCGCGTCTAAAGGTAGTGTATTGCTTTGTCTGCTTGGGGATTAAGATTCACAGAGATCCTGGACAGTTTTATCAGCTTAATGTAGTCCCCACTATGGAGTATATTACTCGTAAACTGGAAGCTTGGGAAAATTTACCATTGATCTTGATAGGTAGAACGAATATGATAAAAATGGCCATACTACCGAAACTTTTGCTGGGGGGTTAAGACTTCCAGATATGTATGTGTACTACATTGCTGCTCAACTAGTGTATGCCTCCTGGTGGATTAGGGCAGATGCCAATAATCCGGCTGTGGTTCTAGAGGCAGCTCTGGTGGGCTCTTATGAGGCACTAACTAACTTGAGGTCCTCCCCCTCGATACACCCAGTCCTACACTACACAGAAGCCATGGCCCTGGTGGTAATGGCCTGGAAACAATTTGTGGTGACATACAGAGGGTGAGGGGGGGAGATACCTGGTCCCCATACACTCCACTATTGCGCAACAGGCAATTACAGGAATTCCTACATTTATCCGATTATGAATTCTGGCCTCAAAGGGGTGTGAAGTACCTTACTCAACTATATGTGGATAGGGTCTTCTCATTTGAAAGCCTTCGCAAGGAATACAAATTGTCCCATACCTGTTTTTATCGGTACCTCCAGCTAAGGCGCACGCCTGCGAGACCCAATTTTATTCCTTGTCCTTGTGTTTAAAATGTGGACCCATGGAATCGGTGGCTAGGTTGAAACAACCATACAAACCTATTTCATCGTTCTATGTTGTAATCAAGGAAATACAGGATTCACTGCTCATTCGCTCCTTCGAGCTTTGGAGGGCTGATATCCCAGATCTGGAGGTGTCTCACCTGGAGGAGCTAAGCTCTGTATGGAAGAGCACTGTCATAAGTGCTCGTGATCAGCTCATTCAACTTAAGTGGATACACAGGGTTTATCTCACTCCGGTCCGTTTGCATCATATGCGTAGACTCCCAGACCCTTCTTGTACCAGGTGTGGAGAGCCGAGAGGATACTTATTGCATATGGTTTGGTCTTGTCTTGCGCTGCAACGATACTGGAGTGAGATTTGTGACTTTGTCTCCTCAAAGCTAGGGCTCCCGGGGATACTCTCCCCTATAGTCTGCCTGTTGGGATTGGTGTCGGAAATAGTACCTACTAAGTATGGAAGGAAGCTACTCCGCCTACTCATGTTCTATGGGAGGAAAATAATCCTTTTGAATTGGAAACCACCAAAGACCCCTACCCTAGGTGCGTGGAGTCAACTGATAAATTCTAACCTGCAGTTGTACAAACTCACTTTTGCAGCATGGGGGAATCCTGATAGAATTGATCAGATCTGGGGATTGTGTTTAAGTGCACAGGGTACTATCTGAGTTTGTGCGAGTATTTGGGAATCCAGGTTGTATGAGTGTGCGTGTGGATGTTTGTCTGGTCCTGTACTTGCTAATACGCCTTTAATATTACGGGACTGCTGAACGGTTTTATCGACATTAAGACATTGTTTTCTTTATTGTTCTTCCCGGCCAGTGTTCATTGCATGGGTACTGGACCTTGGTCTTGTTGTTCACTTGTCTTGTTATGTATTCCCTCTGGGATGTTCTTTTGCATTTGAAATGTTCTCTATAAATAAATACTGTTAAAAAAAATAATACAGATAGTTAGTGGGAGATAGTCGGTGTAGGTTAGATAGTGATATAGTGTAGCTGATAGGTTCTTCTGTCCATACATACATGCTACAGACATAGTGCTGTGATGTAACAAGTTCACAACAATACTTAGTGCACTAATCACTAATATGTAGTCAGACCTGTTAAAATGTGAAGTTGCACGTATTGCGCCAAATATTCGCATCATTAGTGCCGATTTCGCAATCGCAAATATATTGGAGCACTCTATCTGCATATAAAGCTATTGTAATGTTCTGCCGTGCCAACCATTTACTCCGGTCTCAGGAAACTTCTAGCAGCTTGAAAAATGTAGCTATAGTGAACCACGCCTGTATTTGGCACGCATTATGCAAATATTACATTGCCAATTTTTCGCAATCAAGAAAATAATCTCGATTTCGTGAATGCATGACAAATTTCTACCAAGTATTTGCAAAATATCGCAAATTCGAATATTGCCGCTGCCGCTCATCACTAATGGAATCCAGTTTGTCATCACTGCCTACTGACCATCACCCAATTCTCTCCTCTCCAGGTATGTCTGCATTGAACCTAACTGCTACACCCAGCTTTTCCAGAGTCTGATATTGTCCACACTCCTCATTCCCTGGTATGTCTGCAGTGAACCTAACTGCTGCACCCAGCTTTTCCAGAGTCTGATATTGTCCACACCCCTCATCTTTCCTTCTCATTCCCTGGTATGTCTGCATTTAACTTTTTTTTGTCAACTATGTTTTTATTGACAATGAAAACAACAGTGACATCATACAAATGATCAGCCAGTAAGAGGCCTGTAAAGGTACAATAAAGGAGTTCGCAGACTCCCCGCAGAAAGAAACATCAGTGTCAGGCATTTGCATAATATGACGTTTGCAGAAGGACAATCTCTTGTCTCTCTGTCAACAGAAACTCAAATTGATCAATGCGAGTAACAAATTACATGTGTAACAGCATAGTCAGTGGGGACCAAAAAACTCTATGGGTCGTTATTGTGCAGTGTAAATGCTATAATGGTGAGATTTGGTATTGAAGAGCTTCCTAGTGTGGTAAATAAACTAGGATTAAGATTAAAATGGAAAGTTATAGTGGAGAGTAAAAAAAGGAAAGAAAAGAGATAAAGAAAAAAAAACAGTACGTAAGGGGGGAGAGGGAAGTAAGGGGGGGGGGGGGGGGGGGTGAGCACATCACTTATTTCTCATACCGTGGTGGGATGATAGCCATGGAGCCCAGACTAAGAGAAATTTGTGGTGCGATCTGGATGCTCTGCTACACATCTCCTCAAATTTACATATTTGACCTATTTTCTCCAACCATTGGTCCAACGTGGGGGGTGAAGTATCTAGCCATCTCAGGGGGATCAAGGACCTGGCTGCCATCAACATGTGAGTTATCAAGTTTGAGACAGAAGGTCTATAGTTTTCCGAGACACCATCCAGCAGAGCTATGATAGGTGTTAAAGCTAAGTATTTATCTCTGAATTCATTTATCACTCGCTCCACATCATTCCAAAAGGGTTTAATCTCGGAGCAAGACCACCATATGTGAGTGAGCGAGCCAATCTCTGTCTTACACCTCCAACATAAGTTTGTGGGCGACAAACCATGTGTATAAAGGAATTCAGGGGTTTTATACCATCTTGAAATCACCTTATATTGAGTCTCTTGCAGCCGGACACACCGTGAGTGACCATGCGAATTTTGAAGTATATGTTTTTTATCTGTATCTGAGAACTTGTCTGTTGCCTCTCTGTAGATAAGCAATAGTTTTGATAGTTTCTTCACTCGCCCTTCAGGTCTGGATATTGATAACTCAAACTCTGTCTTATCCCGTAAGGGGAAGAAGCTGCCAATAAATTCTCTGCAGCACCTGTTGAAGTGGGCTACATGCAGGAATGTGAGTGAGAAGTTTGATAGGTATCCTTTCAAGGTCATCAGGTCAGGAACCACTCTGCCCGCAAGAAACTCCCCAACCGGTACATGACTAAAATGTTCCCACATTGATTCAAAGGACGGCGAGTCTCTCCCCACAGCCACAGGTATCAGGCTTGCCGGAAGTAGTGGGGAGGTGAGAGGGGCTAACTGTGGGGAAAGTGAGTGCCAGGTTTGTGAAGGCCCTCCTCTCAACAGGTCTATTTTTGATTTGTTGACTCGGCTGCCATGTTTGGGAGGAAGCCATAGATTCCTGAGAGAACTCCCCTTCAAGGTGTCTGACAACTCCATTTTGTTTGGACTATAATCCTGAGGAAAAGCCATAGCCAGCCAACGCCCCAGTTGTATTGCTGTATAGATGGTCTGGACGTCAGGCAGTCCAAGTCCACCTCTATCCTTAGTTTTGGTTAGGAGCGAGTGAGCTAAGCGCGGTTTCTTCTGCTTCCACAAGTACCCTGAGAAGGCAGTTTTTACAGCCTTGAAGAAGGCCTGCGGTAGAGCAATTGGAAGCATCTGTAACTTATAGGTTATTTTGGGGATTACATACGTTTGTATGACATTTTTTCTCCCTATCCATGATATTAGAAGTATATCATACTCTGCCAAGGTGGATTTTATTTCCTCTAATAAGGGTTTAAAGTTGGTATCATACAACTGAGCTAATTTGGATTGGATATGGACCCCCAGATATTTAATTGTTGACTTGGCCCAAGCAAATGGAGAGCTATTTTTGAGCAACTCTACACGCCGTCTATCTAGTGTTATATTTAAGATCTCTGATTTTGACACATTCACCTTGAAGTTGGAAGCATCACTAAAGCTATCAAATATCCGTACTAGCTCCGGGAGGCCCTTTAAAGGGTCTGTAAGGAGAAATAATAAATCATCTGCGAACGCTAACATCTTGAGTTCCCCCTTAAGTGTACGAATTCCACTAATGGTGGGGTTCTGTCTAATGCTTTGCAACAATGCTTCCATCGCTATTATGAAGAGTGAGGGAGACAATGGACACCCTTGGCGTGTGCCATTAGTGATTAAGAAGGGGGCAGAAATGTGTTCGTTCACAATTATAGAGGCTGATGGTTGAGAGTACAGGGTAAATATTGCATCTAGAAATATGGTTGGGAAGCCTACTTTAAGTAGAACAGATTTTAGGAATGCCCAACTCACCCTATCGAACGCCTTCTCGGCGTCTACCCCGAGAAGGACCATCTGAATGTTTGAGGAGTGCACATGTTGTACTGCTGCAAGGAGTTTCGCGGTGTTGGCTCTGCCTTCCCTGCCAGGAACAAACCCGGACTGTTCCTCACCAATCAGGTGCGGTAGAAGCACCTTGATCCTAGTCGAGAGAAGCTTTGCCCAAATTTTTATATCTAGGTTAAGGAGTGATATAGGTCTATAGCTTCCGCAATCCACGGGGTCCTTACCCTCCTTGGCAATAAGTGTGATGTGGGCCTCTTGCGACTGTTTGGGTAGGGATTCCCCTCTCATTAGGGATTCACACAATTTAGTGAGCTGAGGGATCAATATTGCATTGAACTTTTTGTAGTAAAGCAGAGGCAGACCGTCAGGTCCGGGGCTCTTGCCCGGGGGGAAGGACGAGACAACCGCTCGTACCTCCTCCTCGGTTATAGGAACTATAAGCGAATTCGCCATTGCCTGATCCAGATCCGGCATATTCAAGTTCTTCAAAAAGCTATCAATGAGCTCTTGTTTTTGATTTGTTATGTTTTTGTTTTGTTTTGGTAGGGTTTCGTCTGGGGGAGATTCCTGTTCTAGGTTGTACAATGCTGAATAATATTGACGAAAGGCTTCCGCCATCTCCAGAGGGGATGAAGTCATCAACCCTGTTGTTTTCCGAATTCCATGTATGTGTTGCCTGGCTCTTTCCTTTTTTAGTAAGGAGGACATAAGCTTCCCCCCTTTATTCCCATGCGCATACAACCTGTGCCTATAGTGTAGATATGCTTTCGCTGATTTATCCTGCAAAGCCGAGATTAGTCTTTCCCTCAGGACTTTTAGTTCAGACTGTGTACTGAGTAATCTGGTACGTTTATGTTCTTTTTCTAAATCTTCTATCTGGTTGAGTAAGTTGTCTATTTCTTTTTGTCTATCCTTTTTTAGTTTCGAGCCCCAGGAAATAAAAATACCTCTTATAAAAGCTTTGTGGGCTTCCCAAATATACGGTACTGAAGGGCCTGAGTCATTGTTATATTTAAAATATTCTTTTAGCTTGGACTCAACATCTGCCGAGGCTACCGCATTCTCCAGAATGCATTCATTTAGTCTCCAACGACACACTTTTTTCGGGAGATCTGCTAAACTAAGGGACAAGTGTACTGGTGCATGATCAGAAATGGAGATGACCGAGATACCTGTGGCTGTGATACATGGAAGGAGTGACCTGTGTACCAGTAGATAGTCAAGTCGTTGATGAGAATTGTGAACCTGCGAGAAGAAGGAGTAGTCACGGGCGGAGGGGTTCCAGGTGCGTCATGGATCTACAAGGGAAAGATCAGACAGTTTAGAGCGTAACTTTGCTAGGGCAGTCATAGAGGTGGATGATCTTGTAGTAGATGAGTCTAGTAAAGGATTAAGTAGCGTGTTGAGGTCTCCACCTAGTATGATTGGTCCTTCTGCAAATAGTTGAAGGGAATCTAACGCTTTCAACAGCCAGGGGACCTGGTCCTGGTTGGGAGCATAAATATTTGCTAGAGTGATTTTTGTTGTGTATATCTGAGCCCTTAAGAAAAGTAGTCGACCTTCGGAATCAGAGAATTGACCTGTCACTTTTAGTGGTAAAGATTTGTGTATGGCGATTGACACGCCTTTGGAGGCTGAGGTAGGGTGACATGAGTGGAACCAGCTATTGAAAACTTTCGTTGGCAATTTGGGTATTTTAGTCTGCTTAAAATGTGTCTCTTGTAAGAAAACCACAGATGCCCTCAGTCTTTTGGCAATATCCATTACATGATACCGTTTGTTAGGGGTGTTCAAACCTCTGACGTTAAAGGAAACTATTCCTATGCTACTCATGATTTCGCTACCTTCTATCCCCCCGAGATGGCAGACAAAGGGAAGGTGACTTCCTTAAGTGATGGGAGGAAAAAAGAGAGGAGAGAAAAGGACCAGCTATATATTTGTAAAGGTGTTCCGGAGTTTTTGTGTGGCTACCACTATTTGTGTTTTCCCTGTATACTACTGAGACGCTCTCAACGTGATGCTGGGCAAGATAGAAGGATAAGGGAGGAGGGAGGGGTTGCTAAGACAGTTGGAAAAGGAAAAGAAAGAAAGAAAAGAAAAGAAAGAAAGAAAAAGAAAAGCTAACAATAAAAAATAGAAAATAAATAAAATATTAACAGAAGGTATAAAAGAAAACTTCACTTGACCTGTAGAGGTCAGATAGGAGCTGGTTCTGTCTTGAACCTGTGTGTTTGTTCAAAAAAATGAAGTGTGAAATGGCGAGGGGGGATTGGTCAAAATTAGTTTGTGCCTTGACCTGTGGCACACACTCATAATAGCGCTACACCTAGGGGCCTAGCCCTAGGGTATGGGTTCAGTGTCATTTATTACAATATGAAAAATAAAAGGTATCTTATCTCGTTCGAGTTTTGGATAGTTTTCTGATGAGAACCTTGCATGTTGCTCTAGCTCCTCCAATCCAATTAATCGACTTTAATATGCGACTAAGCACATTGCCTCTGGATTCGTAGTTATTTATGGCTCGACCAACGTAGATAGGTTGGAGCTCTAAGTTAACTCACCAGAAAACCTCTAATTATTCATGTAATTATTCATGAAGGCTCTGGCTGAACATCTCTACACATTAAGTATTCCAGTCAGATGTACATGCACTAGTGTCAAACCATATAGACCCTATCTCGTATCGCTAATGCCCATCAGGACTCCAGCGAGAGTGCCTGGTGGGGACCAGCAAGCGGATAGTTCACACTGGGGCTAATTAGGCAGGTTTTAAAGCTTCAATGAATAAAGGTAGGCTAAACCATGCACATATCAGTGGCATTAACTACTACTCAGTGGCTATCATGAGGAGTAATGAGTGAAGAATAAAACAGCGAATAATAACTTAACCATTATATAGCTATCAGATAACATCCACTGTGATGTATTCTCTCTGGTAGCACATTTCTGCACATTTAACATTGCAAACAAATGTACCTCAATTGCAAGATACATCGAAATGAACCTCTCAAGGAACAGTTCTGTAACATGAAACTAGCCCTCAGGTGCTGACCACCATCATGAGGGTAATATAAAAGAGCACAACAATTCGCAACTTGGCCAGCATAAGACCTATGCTGCAGCACATTATCTGCCTATGAAATAGAACCGTACGTGTCACCCATACAATATCTGGTAAGGTGGGGGGGGGGGGGGGGTTGGTAGAGAGGGGAGCAGGAGGGGGGAGGAGAGAGGGGAGCAGGGGGGGGGGGAGAGGGTAGAAATGATCGCATCAGTATGGTGTTATGATACTATACGTGATTCGGCACTTTAAGGGTGAACAGTTCCGCTCCTTCTATAGGCGATCTGCAGAGTAAACGTCCTCTTGACGAAATGTAGGTCTCCTTTATTGGCAAACTTCTTGAGGTAAAAAGTAGAAGGTACAACTCGTCCGAGCTCTCTTCAGCGATGTGGTGTAGACGTAGCTCCTCTGTAAGGCCTGGATCTCTGTGGTTTAGGACGCGTCACAGTGGTCCACTCTTCTCTTGCTGGCAGGGAGGGTAAGGCCTCTACATCCATTTCCAGCGACCAGGAAGGTATGTCAATCGGAGTCATCTCCAGCTTCTGCCAGGCATCTTCAAGGTCTGCAGGAGTTTTTATTACTATGCGCTTATTTTCTTTAAGGATCGACAAACCAAAAGGGAATAGCCATGAGTATTGCAAGTCTCTTGCTCTTAGCTGATCCAACAGCGGTTTTAGTATTCTGCGTTTTCGCAGTGTGGACGGTGCTATGTCCTGATAAAGGGCCACTTCTGCCTCTCCATAGTGTATTGGGGCCTGTTCCCTTGCACTTTGTAAAATAAGAGCAGTGTCCACATAAGATAGCAGTCCACAGATAACATCTCTGGGAGCTTCATTTTGTCTGAGCTTGGGCCGCAGGGATCTGTGAATGCGTTCAATGGTTACCTTTTCTGCGCGCTCTGGGCCTAACAGGCCAGCAAATATTTCTAGAGCCACTTTAGGGAGAGCGTCTTTTGCCCAGGATTCAGGTAAGCCTTTAAATCTTATATTCCGTCTACGACTCCTGTTCTCCTGATCTTCTATCAGGGTGAGGGCAGTATTCACATGTATCTCTAGCTGGTTCGATCTGGCCGCGAGTCAAGCTGAGGCATGTGTTTTCCAGAACCTCTGTGCGGGTGCCTATGGCTTGTAGATCCGCTTTTATTTCTGCTAGATCATCTCTAACTGGCTGCAGAGCTTGTCGCAGAGTCTCCTTCAGGACCGTTGCTGTGAGAGCCTGCTCTCCGGGCGTTCCCTCCTCGTCACTTGAGGTTTTCTCCTCTTCCCGCTCTGACGGCGCCATCTTGGAGGGAGACGCGGAGACCTGTTTGTGCCGCTTTTCAAAGAAATCGGTGACATCTCCCTGGTTCACAGGCGGTTTGCCCGATGCTCTGCTTTCTCCTTGTGGAAAACGTCCAACTTTGCCCATCTTTAAGCTGAAACTAAGGTATTCCAGGCTGTACGAGTGTGTGTGTGGCGGGAGAGCTCCAACTCACGCAGCCATTCCAGTCCGCGGTCAGGCTCCGCCCCCCCTCTGCATTTAACTTTAATGTTTCTTTCCCTGCTAGAGTATTTGTTTGCATTGACTATTTCACCCCTGTATCTGGTCCTCCCTTGATTAGGCCATATGTAGCCCCCTCCCCTCTTGGTCACACCTGATTGAACACTGAGCGGTATAAATCTAAGTTCCTAGGACTCCAGACGCAACATCTTTCAAGTCCAACTCATTAAGTGCACATACTGAATTATATCAGAATTGAACCAGAAGGGGACCAAAGGTAATTACAGACATAGTTAATGCAAACAATGTTTCAATCTTTCATCTTACTCTTCCCACTTTTCCAAAACTTCCTGAAATACCCACACATCCATTCACCCAGCAAGGAACTATTCATCTCTCTCTCCATCTTACCTTCTCATCTGACCGCTTGCACAAACCTGTTTGGCAACGTAAAACACTTCCTTCCTAAACACACACAGATAACTCATACTCTCTCTTATTCTCACCTACTAACACTTTCTCTGCTTATCCTTATTGCTGGTGATATCTCTCCAAATCCAGGCCCCCCCTCAGCAAATCCCCACTATCACCTCCATGCCCCACTACAAATATCCTTCTACAAATTTCTGCAACCCCTTAAACCTAATAACAATTCCTCTTACCCCTGCTCCTTTGGTTCCTCTTGCAGGAGCATTATGGAATGCATGTTTTGTAACAAACTGTCCTACATTCATGATCTTTTCATCTCTCAAAAACTTTCCTTTCTAAGTCTCACAAAAAAATGTCTGACACCTCCTCCCCTGCTGCACTCTCATTTAGTGGATTTAATTTCACTCACACACCCTGCCCCAGCTACAAACATGCTGGAGGAGTTGGTCTTCTCCAATCAGACACCTGCTCCTTGTCACGGAAGGTGTACAGGAAACAAGACAACACAAAATGAATATACGACTCACTGGATCCAAAACTAAGGAACAAAAAGGGAGACCCCTGCATCAGACCTGGCACTCTCCCTGACTGCTCAGCCTATGCGAAAATCCCAATGGTAGATGATCACATATCCTCGTACCTCGACTGTATAACACCTGAACACCCTATAATAGTGAGGGGACACGACCACCGGCTCCCTACACTAGATATGGAGTCAGGGTCACCTGGGATCCAGCAAACAGAAAAACACAAATGAATGCACAACACAAGACTGGGAAGTAGGATCAGCATGCACACGCACTCCAGGAAGTAATATAAACCGCAAACTGATGCACTATGGGGAGGAATTTAAAGGGATGCAATCAGTACAACTACATGACAGCTGAGAGAGGCTAACGAGATGAGAAACTTAAAGCAAAACAAAGGAAGCTCAAGGAGGAGGTTCTGAAAGGCATCTGTCAGAGCTTCTCAGATGTCTGGTGGTGACAGTACCCCTCCTTCTACGAGTGGACTCCGGACACTCAGAGCCCACCTTCTCAGGATGGGACCTGTGGAAAGCCCTGATGAGACGAGTGGCCTTAATGTCCGTCAATGGGACCCACATCCTCTCCTCAGGACCATAACCCTCCCAATGAACGAGGTACTGGAGAGAACCGCGAACAACACAAGAATCCACAATCCTAGAGACCTGAAATTCAAGATTACCATCAACCATAATCGGAGGAGGAGGCAAAGACGAGGGTACAATGGGTTGGACATAAGGTTTGAATAAGGACTTATGAAAAACATTATGGATCTTCCAAGTCTGAGGAAGATCAAGACGGTAGGCAACAGGATTGATGACAGACAAGATTTTGTAAGGCCCAATAAACTTAGGACCCAACTTCCAGGAGGGAACCTTCAATTTGATATTCTTAGTAGACAACCACACCAGATCACCAACATTCAGGTCCGGACCAGGCACACGTCTCTTATCCGCCACACGCTTATATCTCTCACTCATGCTCTTTAGATTATCCTGAATCTTTTGCCAAATAAATGACAAAGACTAGGAGAATCTGTCCTCATCAGGTAAACCAGAAGACCCCTTTCCCGAGAATGTCCCAAACTGCGGATGAAACCCATATGCACCAAAAAATGGTGACTTATCAGAGGACTCCTGACGACGGTTATTTAAAGCAAACTCAGCAAGGTACAAAAAAGAACACCAATCCTCCTGATTCTCCGCCACAAAACAGCGCAGATATGTCTCCAGATTCTGATTGACGCGCTCTGTCTGGCCATTCGACTGCAGGTGGAAAGCGGAAGAGAATGACAACCGAACCCCCAAGCGAGAACAAAAAGCCTTCCAGAATCTGGAAACAAACTGCGTGCCCCTATCAGAGACTATGTCTGAAGGAATACCATGCAATTTGACAATGTGATCAATAAATGCCTGCGCCAGCGTCTTAGCATTGGGCAAGCCAGGAAAAGGGATGAAATGCACCATTTTGCTAAAACGGTCCACCACCACCAGAATCACAGTCTTCCCCGAGCAACGAGGCAAGTCTCGCAGGCTGCCACAAAACCCTCAACCGACTTACGAAGCGCCGGCCACCAGAATCTCCGAGCGATGAGATCCACTGTGGCTCTTGCCCCCGGGTGCCCAGCAAGGACCGTATCGTGGTGTTCCTTAAAAATCTTGTGTCTTAAAGCGAGAGGCACAAACAACCTCCCAGGAGGACAAAGATCAGGAGCCTCTGACTGGGCTACCTGCACCTCTGCCTCCAATTCAGGATAAAGAGCAGAGACCACCACACCTTCAGCCAAAATGGGACCCGGGTCTTCAAAATTCCCACCTCCCGGAAATCAACGTGACAGGGCATCTGCCTGCACATTCTTAACCCCAGGGCGAAACGTGACAACAAAATTAAACCTTGAAAAGAACAAAGACCATCTGGCCTGTCTCGGGTTGGCTGTCATGGAACCATGAACCAGACGTACAACAGAGATGAGTGGAAATAAGAAGGCTTTATTGGAAATCAAGCCGTAGCAAAAGTCCAAACGGATGGCTAAACCGAAGCAGGGTCTTGCGTAGACGGAGGTCAGGAACCAGGAGGGTGGTCAGACGAAGCCAGGATCAGGAACCAACGGGGTAGTCAGACGAAGCCAGGATCAGGAACCAACGGGGTAGTCAGACGAAGCCAGGATCAGGAACCAACGGGGTAGTCAGACGAAGCCAGGATCAGGAACCAACGGGGTAGTCAGACGAGGCCAGGATCAGGAACCAGAAGCAGCAGCAGTCTTAGAAGCATGTGAACACAGGAGGACCAAGCAAGGAACTGAAGCCACAGACCTTCTATATATATGAGCTAGGCATCCAGCTCCTCCCAGTGGGAAGGAGAAGCCGCAGGGTGGGAGGCTACAAGAAACCCAGAAACCAAGATGGCCGCCAGCACATGTCAAACGAAGGTAAGACCATGACAGTACCTCCCCCTCAAGGGCCCCTCCTCCGCGGAGTAAGGAACGGTTTCTGAGGGAAGCGTGCGTGGAAGGCTCGGAGCAAAGCAGGAGCATGGACATCTGCGGAGGGAACCCAGGAACGCTCCTCTGGACCATAACCACGCCAATGGACCAAAAACTGCAACCGACCGCGGACCAGGCGTGAGTCCAGGATATTGCTCACCTCATATTCCTCATGATTGCCCACTTGGACCGGACGGGGCCGAGGAACCGAGGAAGTGAAACGATTACACACCAACGGCTTCAACAGGGAGACATGAAACACGTTGGAGATCCGCATGCCAGGAGGAAGCGCAAGGGCATAGGCTACCGGGTTTACCCTGCGAAGCACTCGGAAGGGACCAACAAAGCGAGGCGCCAGCTTGGGAGTGGGCACTCGAAGGTTGAGGTTGCGGGTGGACAACCATACACGGTCTCCGACCTGGTAGGAAGGAGCGGGCGCTCGTCTGCGATCAGCCTGGAGTCTCTGGCGCTGCGCAGAGACCTCAAGGGACCTCTGGATCTGTACCCAAGAAGCACGTAGGACGGAAAGGTGATCCTCCACAGCCGGAGTATCCTGGGGAGAGAATACCTCCGGTAACACGGCAGGTTGGAACCCATAATTGGCCATGAAGGGAGACGTCCCAGAGGAAGAGTTCACCGCCGTGTTCCTGGCAAACTCAGCCCAAGGCAGGAGGTCAACCCAATTGTCTTGGTGATCGGAGACATAGCAACGAAGGAATTGCTCCAAGGCCTGATTAGATCGTTCTGCGGCCCCATTGGACTGAGGGTGGTAGGCCGAGGAGAAAGAGAGATGAATCCCCAACTGGGAGCAAAAGGCGCGCCAGAACCTGGACACAAACTGACTCCCCCGATCCGACACAATCTCCTTGGGCAAACCGTGCAACCGGAAGACCTCCCTGGCGAAAATCGTGGCCAACTCTTGTGCAGAGGGTAACTTCTTGAGAGGAACACAGTGGCACATTTTGGAAAACCGGTCCACAATCATGAGAATGACCGTATGGCCTCGGGATGCAGGGAGGTCCACAATGAAATCTATCCCCAGGTGTGACCATGGGCGCTCCCCGGTGGCTATGGGTTGCAAAAGGCCCAACGGAAGGTGCCGAGGGGACTTACTCTGGGCACAAACGGAGCATGCCGCTACATATGCGGCGATGTCGGAACGTAGAGAAGGCCACCAGAACAGACGTGAAACAGCCCAGGACAGCTGGTTCTTTCCAGGATGCCCCGCGGCCTTGGAGTTATGGTAGGTTCGCAACAACCGAGTGCGCAACTCCTCAGGCACAAAACACCTGCCGTTGGGTCTCCCAGAGGGAGCACCAGATTGAGCCGCCAAAATCTGCTCACCCAGGGGAGAGGTCAGGCTGGTGCGAATGGCGGCCAGGATCTGATTCGGAGGTATGACCGAAGTCGGAATCGACTCCTCCCCGGACAGCTCGGAGTACTGCCGTGATAAGGCATCCGCTCTGATGTTCTTGGAACCGGGTAGGTAGGAGACCACGTAATTAAAACGTGACAAGAACAGAGCCCATCTGGCCTGACGTGGTGTCAATCTCTTGGCCTCAGAAAGGTAGGTCAGATTCTTGTGGTCCGTCAGGATGAGAACCGGAACCACCGAGCCCTCGAGCAAGTGCCTCCATTCTTTAAGGGCCTGCACGATGGCCAATAACTCCCTGTCACCAATCTGATAGTTGCACTCCGCGGAAGACAGTTTCCGGGAGTAAAACCCACAGGGAAGCAGAGGACCCTCTGGTGTTCTACGCTGAGACAGAAGGGCGCCTACTCCCGTCTCAGACGCGTCCACCTCGAGGACAAAGGGCAACCCAGGGTTGGGATGCGACAGAATCGGAGCCGACACAAAGGCGGACTTTAGAGCCTCAAAAGCTCGGATGGCCTCGAGCGGCCAGACCTGGAAATTACTGCCCTTCCTGGTCAGATCCGTGAGAGGCTTGGCTAGCATGGAAAAGTCCCTGATGAACTTCCGATAATAATTGGCGAAGCCCAAAAAGCGCTGCAGGGCACGGAGACCACTGGGCTGGGGCCACTGTAAGACAGCCGAAACCTTCTCAGGATCCATGGAGAACCCCTCAGCGGAAATGATGTAACCTAAGAAGGTTACCTGGGATCGGTGAAATTCGCATTTCTCAAGCTTACCGAACAGCCTGTTCTCTCGTAACCGTTGCAACACTCGTCTGACATCCATAATGTGGGCCTCCATGGATTCAGAATATACCAAGATGTCATCCAAATAGACCACCACACACTGCTGCAACAGGTCACGGAAAACATCGTTGATGAATTCCTGGAAGACTGCGGGCGCATTGCACAACCCAAAGGGCATAACCAAGGATTCATAATGACCGGTCCTGGTGTTAAACGCGGTCTTCCACTCATCGCCCGCCTTGATCCTTACCAGGTTATATGCCGCCCTCAGGTCGAGTTTGGTAAAGACCGTGGCCCCTTTGAGGCGATCGAACAGCTCGGAAATCAAGGGTATCGGGTAAGCGTTCTTGATCGTGATGCGATTGAGACCCCTGTAATCGATGCAAGGCCTCAACTCACCGCCCTTCTTTTTCACAAAGAAAAATCCAGCCCCTGCCGGGGACGAGGATTTGCGAATGTGTCCGCGTGAAAGCGCCTCCCTCACGTACTCCTCCATGGCCTCATTCTCCGCTACCGACAGTGGATAGACTTTGCCACGAGGAGGAACGGCACCGGATTGTAACTCTATGGCACAATCGTATGGGCGGTGCGGAGGTAGGGCAACCGCGCGCACCTTATCGAATACATCCCGGTACTCTTCGTATTCAGGAGGCAACAGAGAGTCCGAGGAAGTACACAGCAACTTGACAGGCCCATGGATGCAACTAACCCCACACTGCGGTGACCACGAGAGGATCTCGACCGATCTCCAATCGAAAGTCGGATTATGCTTCTGGAGCCAGGGGTACCCCAAGACCACCGAGTAGTGTGGAGACGAAATAACCTGGAGACAGACCGACTCTCTGTGAACGGCACCAATGGCTATCCCCACTGGAAGGGTCTCATGAGTCACGTGTGGCGGCAGAAGGGGTCTGCCGTCTATCGCCTCAAGAGCCAGTGGGGAACCTCGAGGCTGCAGAGGAATGGAATTGGCGGCAACGAACACTCTATCAATGAACAAACCACCAGCACCAGAGTCCACCAACGCCTGGGTCGTCACCGAGCCCCCGACCCAGGAGAGGACAACCGTGATCAGTGGTTTGTCAACACGGGAAACCGGGGACGAGGAGACTCCACCCAAGATCTGCCCCCGACAGGACCTCAGGTGCGAGCGTTCTCCCGGACGGTTCGGACATGCCAACCGAAAATGCCCACCGAGACCACAGTACATGCATCGGCCCTCGCGTCTCCGGAGTGCCCTCTCCCCCTCGGACAGGCGAGCAAACCCCCGCTGCATGGGTTCACCCCCAGACAAGTCATCCCCAGGAGGCGTGGGAGGAGAGGGAGGCACGGGTGGGACAGCAAACGTAGGCGCCAATCTGTTAGGAGACCTCCGCAGGCTCTCCTTAAAGGAAGGTCTCTCCCTGAGTCTGGTGTCAATCAAAATCAGGAAAGAAATAAGAGACTCGAGCTCCACTGGTAGGTCCTTAGCTGCAACCTCATCCTTCAAGGCATCCGAGAGACCATGAGAGAAAGCAGCGACCAGAGCCTCATTATTCCAGCCCACCTCTGCTGCCAGGGTACGAAACTCAATGGCGTATTCAGCTACGGATCGTGAACCCTGTCTGATGGACATAAGGAGCTTCGCAGCAGAGGCAGCACGAGCCGGCACATCGAATACCTTCCGAAGAGAAGCAACAAAACCGGAAAACTCGGCAACCACCGGATTGTTGTTCTCCCATAAAGGGCTGGCCCAGGCCAAGGCCTTGTCCGAGAGCAGCGAGATCAAGAAGCCCACCTTTGATCTCTCAGTAGGAAAGGCATGTGGCAGCAACTCGAAATAAATGCCCACCTGGTTAAGGAAACCTCGGCACTGAGTTGGCTCTCCCCCAAAGCGCTGTGGAAGGGGGGCAGAACCGGTCATACCCCGAGACACCGCAGGCGCAGCAACAGGTGTCGGGGTAGACTCTGGCGCAACAACCGGGGCGGCAGTAGGAGCGGGCCCAGGAGCGACAACCGACCCATCGGCAACGGAAGCGAAATGAGCCGTGCGTTCAAGCAGGGTTTGCAACGCCACAGCGAACCGACCCAACAGGTGATCCTGCTGATCAAGTCTGGCAACCAGCGTAGGTAGCGAGGATGGCCCTGTACCGTCAGAATTCATGGCTTGGTCCTAATGTCATGGAACCATGAACCAGACGTACAACAGAGATGAGTGGAAATAAGAAGGCTTTATTGGAAATCAAGCCGTAGCAAAAGTCCAAACGGATGGCTAAACCGAAGCAGGGTCTTGCGTAGACAGAGGTCAGGAACCAGGAGGGTGGTCAGACGAAGCCAGGATCAGGAACCAACGGGGTAGTCAGACGAAGCCAGGATCAGGAACCAACGGGGTAGTCAGACGAAGCCAGGATCAGGAACCAACGGGGTAGTCAGACGAGGCCAGGATCAGGAACCAGAAGCAGCAGCAGTCTTAGAAGCATGTTAACACAGGAGGACCAAGCAAGGAACTGAAGCCACAGACCTTCTATATATATGAGCTAGGCATCCAGCTCCTCCCAGTGGGAAGGAGAAGCCGCAGGGTGGGAGGCTACAAGAAACCCAGAAACCAAGATGGCCGCCAGCACATGTCAAACGAAGGTAAGACCATGACATTGGCTGACTCCAAGTAGGCCAGATTTTTATGGTCAGTAAACACGGTAATAGGGTGTCTGGCTCCCTCTAGCCAATGGCGCCATTCCTCAAAAGCCAACTTGATGGCCAACAACTCCCTATCTCCCACATCGTAATTTCTCTCTGCGGAGGAGAGTTTCTTTGAGAAAAAGGCACACGGTTGCCATTTGGCAGGAGAGGAACCCTGAGACAAGACCGCACCCACACCCACCTCAGAAGCATCAACCTCAACTATGAAGAGTAGAGAAATATCAGGTTGTACCAAGATGGAAGCGGAAGCAAAACTCTCCTTGATATTAGAAAAGGCCTTACGCGCCTCTACCGACCAGGAAGAAAAATCTACCCCCTTTCTGGTCATATCAGTGAGTGGTTTAACAACAGAGGAATAATTCAAAATAAACTTCCTGTAATAATTGGCAAAGCCCAAAAAACGCATCAGCGCCTTCTGATTCTCAGGAAGTTCCCACTCAAGCACAGCGCGGACCTTCTCGGGGTCCATGCGAAAACCAGAAGCGGAGAGAAGAAACCCCAGAAATTGAATTTCTGGAACCGCAAACACACATTTTTCCAGTTTCGCGTACAATTTATTCTCCCGCAGGATGAGCAAGACCTGACGTAAGTGTTCCTTATGAGTTTTGAAATCAGGAGAAAAAATCTAAATGTCATCCAAAAAAAACCTCCAGAGATGTACCGCGGCTATTCCAGGTACTGAAAGAATTCGGCGGAGTGTCAGGATACAAGGTAAATGAGGATAAATCTGAAATCTTATTTTTAGGAAATAAGTCCCAGAGCTATTCTGACCAGGCTCTCGGCTGTACCGTTCAGGTGGCAAAGAAATCCATAAAGTATTTAGGGATACATATTGGCAGAACTCCGGAGTCTTTATATTTACTTAATTACTCCCCATTGATTAAAAAGATTTTAACAGACATTGAGAGGTGGATGGAACTTCCTCTTTCACTAGGAGGGAGAAGTCAACTACTAAAGATGATGAGTGTATCTAAGCTCCTCTACCCCCTGCAGACGATACCGCTTCTCATAAAGCATTCGGACATTAAAATACTAGAAACGGCTTTCCGGTCCTTCTTATGGAGGGGGAGGAAACCCAGGATCTCGATGGCCAAACTACAGATCCCCAAACATTTGGGAGGTTAAAATTTCCCAGACATACATAGTTATAATCTAGCCAGTCTCATAAGACATTGTTCTGACTGGATATTTAGAACAAATTTTTATTCTAATTACGCGCTAGAGGCCCAATTAGTGCAGCCGTGGAATCTGGCCTCATTACTGCACACTAAACTAAGTGCAATTCCCCTTCCTACTAAAAATAGTCTGATGATTAGAGACACAATTGCAGCTTGGAAGGCAGCACGGAAGTTATTTGCATTGCCCTTCCTACTGTCTAAAATATATGAGCATATGGGGACACCCAGAATTTCCAACAGGCCTAGAGGCGAAACACTTTGGAGCCTGGAGGCAATCGAACATAGTCACAGTGAAAGACATGTGGAACACCAGGGAGGGGAAATATCACTCATTCACTGACCTCACAGAGAAATACCACCTAGATAGAACAAAACAAATGCTGGCTTATTGGCAGGTTCAGGGATTCCTTAACCACTTCAGCCCCGCTAGGTGAAACCCCCTTCATGACCAGAGCACTTTTTACACTTCGGCACTACACTCCTTTCACCGTTTATCGCTCGGTCATGCAACTTACCACCCAAATGAATTTTACCTCCTTTTCTTCTCACTAATGGAGCTTTCATTTGGTGGTATTTTATTGCTGCTGACATTTTTACTTTTTTTGTTATTAATCAAAATGTAACGATTTTTTTGCAAAAAAATGACATTTTTCACTTTCAGCTGTAAAATTTTGCAAAAAAAAACGACATCCATATATAAATTTTTCGCCAAATTTATTGTTCTACATGTCTTTGATAAAAAAAAAATGTTTGGGCAAAAATAAAATGGTTTGGGTAAAAGTTATAGCATTTACAAACTATGGTACAAAAATGTGAATTTCCGCTTTTTGATACAGCTCTGACTTTCTGAGCACCTGTCATGATTCCTGAGGTTCTACAATGCCCAAACAGTAGAAAACCCCCACAAATGACCCCATTTCGGAAAGTAGACACCCTAAGGTATTCGCTGATGGGCATAGTGAGTTCATAGAACTTTTTATTTTTTGTCACAAGTTAGCGGAAAATGATGATTTTTTTTTTTTCTCTTTTTTCCTTACAAAGTCTCATATTCCACTAACTTGCGACAAAAAATAAAAAATTCTAGGAACTCGCCATGCCCCTCACGGAATACCTTGGGGTGTCTTCTTTCCAAAATGGGGTCACTTGTGGCGTAGTTATACTGCCCTGGCAATTTAGGGGCCCAAATGTGTAAGAAGTACCTTGCAATCAAAATGTGTAAAAAATGTCCTGCGAAATCCGAAAGGTGCACTTTGGAATATGTGCCCCTTTGCCCACCTTGGCAGCAAAAAAGTGTGACACATCTGGTATCGCCGTACTCAGGAGAAGTTGGGCAATGTGTTTTGGGGTGTCATTTTACATATACCCATGCTGGGTGAGAGAAATATCTTGGCAAAAGACAACTTTTCCCATTTTTTTATACAAAGTTGGCATTTGACCAAGATATTTTTCTCACCCAGCATGGGTATATGTAAAATGACACCCCAAAACACATTGCCCAGCTTCTCCTGAGTACGGCGATACCAGATGTGTCACACTTTTTTGCAGCCTAGATGCGCAAAGGGGCCCAAATTCCTTTTAGGAGGGCATTTTTAGACATTTGGATCCCAGACTTCTTCTCACACTTTCGGGCCCCTAAAAAGCCAGGGCAGTATAAATACCCCACATGTGACCCCACTTTGGAAAGAAGACACCCCAAGGTATTCAATAAGGGGCATGGCGAGTTCCTAGAATTTTTATTTTTTTTGCATAAGTTAGCGGATATTGATTTTTTTTTGTTTTTTTCTCACAAAGTCTCACTTTCCGCTAACTTAGGACAAAAATTTCAATCTTTCATGGACTCAATATGCCCCTCACGGAATACCTTGGGGTGTCTTCTTTCCGAAATGGGGTCACATGTGGGGTATTTATACTGCCCTGGCTTTTTAGGGGCCCTAAAGCGTGAGAAGAAGTCTGGAATATAAATGTCTAAAAATGTTTACGCATTTGGATTCCGTGAGGGGTATGGTGCGTCCATGGGAGATTTTATTTTTTGACACAAGTTAGTGGAATATGAGACTTAGTAAGAAAAAACAAAAACAAACAAAAAATTTCCGCTAACTTGTGCCAAAAAAAATGTCTGAATGGAGCCTTACCAGGGGGGGGGGGGGGGGGTGATCAATGACAGGGGGGTGATCACCCATATAGACTCCCTGATCACCCCCCTGTCATTGATCACCCCCCCTGTAAGGCTCCATTCAGACATCCGCATGATTTTTTACGGATCCATGGATACATGGATCGGATCCACAAAACGCATGCGGACGTCTGAATGGAGCCTTACAGGGGGGTTATCAATGACAGGGGTGATCAGGGTAATCAGGGTGATCACCCCCCTGTCACTGATCACCCCCCCTGTAAGGCTCCATTCAGACATCCGCATGATTTTTTACGGATCCATGGATACATGTATCGGATCCACAGAACGCATGCGGACGTCTGAATGGAGCCTTACAGGGGGGTTATCAATGACAGGGGGTGATCAGGGTAATCAGGGTGATCACCCCCCTGTCACTGATCACCCCCCCTGTAAGGCTCCATTCAGACATCCGCATGATTTTTTACGGATCCATGGATACATGTATCGGATCCACAGAACGCATGCGGACGTCTGAATGGAGCCTTACAGGGGGGTTATCAATGACAGGGGGTGATCAGGGTAATCAGGGTGATCACCCCCCTGTCACTGATCACCCCCCCTGTAAGGCTCCATTCAGACATCCGCATGATTTTTTACGGATCCATGGATACATGGATCGGATCCACAAAACGCATGCGGACGTCTGAATGGAGCCTTACAGGGGGGTTATCAATGACAGGGGTGATCAGGGTAATCAGGGTGATCACCCCCCTGTCACTGATCACCCCCCCTGTAAGGCTCCATTCAGACATCCGCATGATTTTTTACGGATCCATGGATACATGGATCGGATCCACAAAACGCATGCAGACGTCTGAATGGAGCCTTACAGGGGGGTTATCAATGACAGGGGGTGATCAGGGTAATCAGGGTGATCACCCCCCTGTCACTGATCACCCCCCCTGTAAGGCTCCATTCAGACATCCGCATGATTTTTTACGGATCCATGGATACATGTATCGGATCCACAAAACGCATGCGGACGTCTGAATGGAGCCTTACAGGGGGGTTATCAATGACAGGGGGTGATCAGGGTAATCAGGGTGATCACCCCCCTGTCACTGATCACCCCCCCTGTAAGGCTCCATTCAGACATCCGCATGATTTTTTACGGATCCATGGATACATGGATCGGATCCACAAAACGCATGCGGACGTCTGAATGGAGCCTTACAGGGGGGTTATCAATGACAGGGGTGATCAGGGTAATCAGGGTGATCACCCCCCTGTCACTGATCACCCCCCCTGTAAGGCTCCATTCAGACATCCGCATGATTTTTTACGGATCCATGGATACATGGATCGGATCCACAAAACGCATGCAGACGTCTGAATGGAGCCTTACAGGGGGGTTATCAATGACAGGGGGTGATCAGGGTAATCAGGGTGATCACCCCCCTGTCACTGATCACCCCCCCTGTAAGGCTCCATTCAGACATCCGCATGATTTTTTACGGATCCATGGATACATGGATCGGATCCACAAAACGCATGCGGACGTCTGAATGGAGCCTTACAGGGGGGTTATCAATGACAGGGGGTGATCAGGGTAATCAGGGTGATAACCCCCCTGTCACTGATCACCCCCCCTGTAAGGCTCCATTCAGACATCCGCATGATTTTTTACGGATCCATGGATACATGTATCGGATCCACAGAACGCATGCGGACGTCTGAATGGAGCCTTACAGGGGGGTTATCAATGACAGGGGGTGATCAGGGTAATCAGGGTGATCACCCCCCTGTCACTGATCACCCCCCCTGTAAGGCTCCATTCAGACATCCGCATGATTTTTTACGGATCCATGGATACATGTATCGGATCCACAGAACGCATGCGGACGTCTGAATGGAGCCTTACAGGGGGGTTATCAATGACAGGGGGTGATCAGGGTAATCAGGGTGATCACCCCCCTGTCACTGATCACCCCCCCTGTAAGGCTCCATTCAGACATCCGCATGATTTTTTACGGATCCATGGATACATGTATCGGATCCACAGAACGCATGCGGACGTCTGAATGGAGCCTTACAGGGGGGTTATCAATGACAGGGGGTGATCAGGGTAATCAGGGTGATCACCCCCCTGTCACTGATCACCCCCCCTGTAAGGCTCCATTCAGACATCCGCATGATTTTTTACGGATCCATGGATACATGGATCGGATCCACAAAACGCATGCGGACGTCTGAATGGAGCCTTACAGGGGGGTTATCAATGACAGGGGGGTGATCAGGGAGTGTATATGGGTGATCACCCGCGTGTCATTGATCACCCCCAGTAAGGCTCCATTCAGACGTCCGCATGTGTTTTGCGGATCCGATCCATGGATCCGTAAAAATCATGCGGACGTCTGAATGGAGCCTTACAGGGGAGTGATCAATGACAGAGGGGTGATCAATGACAGGGGGTGATCAGGGAGTGTATATGGGTGATCACCCGCCTGTCATTGATCACCCCCCTGTAAGGCTCCATTCAGACGTCCGTATGCTTTTTGCGGATCCGATCCATGTATCCGTGGATCCGTAAAAATCATACGGACGTCTGAACGGAGCCTGACAGGGGGGTGATCAATGACAGGGCGGTGATCAATGACAGGGGGGTGATCAGGGAGTTTATATGGGGTGATCATGGGTTTATAAGGGGTTAATAAGTGACGGGGGGGGGGTGTAGTGTAGTGTGGTGTTTGGTGCGACTGTACTGACCTACCTGAGTCCTCTGGTGGTCGATCCTAACAAAAGGGACCACCAGAGGACCAGGTAGGAGGTATATTAGACGCTGTTATGAAAACAGCGTCTAATATACCTGTTAGGGGTTAAAAAATTCGGATCTCCAGCCTGCCAGCGAACGATCGCCGCTGGCATGCTGGAGATCCACTCGCTTACCTTCCGTTCCTGTGAGCGCGCGCGCCTGTGTGCGCGCGTTCACAGGAAATCTCGCGTCTCGCGAGATGACGCGCCGATGCGTGACTGTGCGCCAGCCTGCCACCTCCGGAACGCACATGTGCGTTAGGCGGTCCGGAGGCGGTTAAAAAGAGGGTAATAAACCTATCAAAAGAAATGTCTGGCAATGATTTTGATTCCCTCATAGGCACGGGAAATGGGAAAAAATCCCTATCAGAATTATATCAAGGTATTAGGGACAAGAAGTTAGCATCAGTGGCGGAACGGATGTTCTCCCATTGGAGCAAGGAATTCCCTTCAATGGATCATAGGGATATAATTGTAAGAGGCTGGAACACAATTAGAACTATTACACCTAACGAGATCTGGAGGGAAACGCACTTCCGAATGATCCATAAAGCTATATATGGATTTTACCGTACCTTACGTAATGCTACTCCAGAAAGGTTAGATAGCTGCCCCAAATGCAAGCTGAAGAACTCGGACCTATTTCATGGTATATGGTCCTGCCCAGAGTCAAAGAGGTACTGGAGAATGGTCAGCTCGCAGGTTAAACAGCACCTTAAGGTACAACTCCCATTAACGCCTGAACTATTCCTATTTCATGTGCCTCCGGATAAAGTGGCGGTAACCCCGCTAATACACACCCTGATCCTGGCAGCAAAAAGGTGTCTTTTTAGAGAGTGGCTAGACAAGAGAGTGCCTACGGCTGCTGAGATATTTAAACACACAAAAATGTGTTTTGAGATGGAAAAATTGCAGGCAGAGCAACTAAAGGGAAAACAAGTAAACGCATTCTTCCACAAATGGGAAGTGTTTTTCTAAGCACAGTCTTCACAGATGAAGAAATGAAAGGTGTCATGAGCCCCTTTATACAGTCAGAGTGGTACCTCAAGGAAAAACTAGCCAAGAGATTAGGAAGGCTTCTGATAGATTGAGGATATACTGGAGGAAGGGTGTGCAAGAAGTGTACCTGAGGTGGGGGGAGGGGGGACGGGACATTAGGGAGGGAGGGAGTTTCGGGGATGTTCTAACGGGGGATAAGTTGGAAAATGTACTTGATCAAAATCTGGAAATGTATAATCTGATTGATGTATATTATATCTACGTGATCATTTGATGAATGTTTACTGTCTTATGATTGTAAATGCTTACAAAACCTCAATAAACAGTATATTTAAAAAATAAAATAAAAATAAATGTCATCCAAATATACTAATACAAATTTCCCCATTAAATGATAAAAAATGCTGTTCACGAAATGCTGAAAAACGGCTGGGGCATTCATCAAACCAAAAGGCATTACCAAATTTTCAAAATGGCCCTCAGGGGTATTGAAGGCAGTCTTCCATTCGTCCCCTTCTCTGACCCTGACCAGGTTGTATGCCCCTCTTAGATCTAATTTGGAAAAGACTTTAGCCCCAACAACCTGGTTAAACAGGTCCGGGATCAGAGGAAGCGGATAAGGGTCACGAATAGTGATACTGTTCAGCTCCCTGAAATCCAGACAAGGTCTTAAAGAACCATCTTTTTTCTTAACAAAGAAAAAACCAGCGGCAACAGGTGACTTCGAGGGTCGTATGTGTCCCTTTCTCAGACTCTCAGAGATATAAGTACGCATAGCGATCCTCTCAGGTTGGGAAAGATTGTATAAACGAGATTTAGGCAGCTTGGCGTCTGGGATGAGATTAATAGGGCAATCGTACTCCCTGTGCGGGGGCAAATCCTGAACTCCACTCTCAGAGAAGACATCCGAAAATTCAGAGAGAAAAGGTGGTACAGTCTTAGTAGAAACCTCAGAAACAGATGTCGTGAGGCAATTCTTTCTGCAAAAGTCACTCCAACCATTTATTTGCCTCGCTTGCCAATCAATGGTGGGGTTATGTTTAGTTAGCCAGGGTATGTTAGCCAGCCATATGCGAGCAGCCCCCAGCCATATGTACTCAGCCCTCAGCCATATGTACTCAGCCCTCAGCCATATGTACTCAGCCCTCAGCCATATGTACTCAGCCATATGTACTCAGCCCCCAGCCATATGCGAGCAGCCCCCAGCCATATGTACTCAGCCCTCAGCCATATGTACTCAGCCCTCAGCCAAATGTACTCAGCCATATGTACTCAGCCCTCAGCCATATGTACTCAGCCCTCAGCCAAATGTACTCAGCCATATGTACTCAGCCCTCAGCCATATGCGAGCAGTCCCCAGCCATATGTACTCAGCCCTCAGCCAAATGTACTCAGCCATATGTACTCAGCCCTCAGCCATATGTACTCAGCCCTCAGCCAAATGTACTCAGCCATATGTACTCAGCCCTCAGCCATATGTACTCAGCCCTCAGCCAAATGTACTCAGCCATATGTACTCAGCCCTCAGCCATATGCGAGCAGTCCCCAGCCATATGTACTCAGCCCTCAGCCATATGTACTCAGCCCTCAGCCATATGTACTCAGCCCTCAGCCATATGTACTCAGCCCTCAGCCATATGTACTCAGCCATATGTACTCAGCCCTCAGCCATATGCGAGCAGCCCCCAGCCATATGTACTCAGCCCCCAGCCATATGTACTCAGCCCCCAGCCATATGTACTCAGCCCCAGCCATATGCGAGCAGCCCCAGCCATATGTACTCAGCCCTCAGCCATATGTACTCAGCCATATGTACTCAGCCCTCAGCCATATGCGAGCAGCCCCCAGCCATATGTACTCAGCCCTCAGCCATATGCACTCAGCCCTCAGCCATATGTACTCAGCCCTCAGCCATATGTACTCAGCCCCCAGCCATATGTACTCAGCCATATGCGAGCAGCCCCCAGCCATAATTCAGCCTCAGATCACAAAATAAAAAAAAACACTTACCTCTCCTGCTCCTGCCCGACGCCGCTCCTCACATCGTGATCCTCTTCCTCCTGCTGTCGGTCACAGAGCGCCCTCACGCTGTGCGCAGCCTTCACAGCCGACAGCCAGGATGCGGGGAGTACAGAGCCTTCACAGCTTCCCGATCCTCCGGTACTAATGAGCGCTTCCATAATGGTAGCGCTCATTAGTATTCGCGCTATAAGACGCAGGGGCATTTTTCCCCACTTTGGAGGGGGAAACAGTGTGTCTTATGGGGTGAAAAATACGGTGTATACATACATAGATATATCCTTGTGGCGATTACCTCTATCCGCAGAGTCTCTGAGCTTGCTGCGCTTTCTTGCAAGTCTCTCTACCTTGTAAGTTCCACCAGGACAAAGTGGTCCTCCGTCTGGTTCCCTCCTTTCTCCCCAAGGTGGTGTCCTCAAGTCTATGGTAAGTATAGGGTCCAGCCGGTGAAGTGAGGAGGAGCCTGGAGGACACTGGACATTTCTCATGAATAGGATTTATTATGTGTAATGGAGGAGAATCTCCAGAGGTGACATGTCTGAGCTCTCCACCACACTGTCTCCTCACAGCTCATCTTACCTGCAGGCTGGAGGAATGGCTGATACCAGAGAGAACAAGAGCCCTGACTACCGACCAGGACCTGCCCAGTATCTGCTGCTGGGTAATGCCTACAGTGTATGGGCTCTGGAGAGGTCTAGGACACTTTATGAGGTGATGTTCTGATTTGGAGGCTGAAGGACTTTTCCTACAAGTTCTGTGAGGGATCAGATTAGACATTAGTTCTCAGAAGGAATTGGGGGCGGGGCTAGATTCTGTCAGGAGCCCCTTCAGTTTAGACTGTACTGTGAGAACTAAAGGACCTGTGATGATGTCACCGTCATGTGATCAGTGCAGGGGGCGGAGCTTGCCAGGAGAGTCACTGATCACATGACAGTGACGTCACCCCAGGTCCTTCAGCTCTGGCAGTGCAGCAGATACTGGGCAGGTCCTGGTCGGTAGTCAGGGCTCTTGTTCTCTCTGGTATCAGCCATTCCTCCAGCCTGCAGGTAAGATGAGCTGTGAGGAGACAGTGTGGTGGAGAGCTCAGACATGTCACCTCTGGAGATTTTTATGCTGCTTATTCTCACATCGTTATTATTCCTGTTATGTGGCAGATATGAAATGTGTTGTAAAGGGTTAAATCCAAAGGAAATGCCTGATATCACATTACACTTGTACACGCAGTCAGTGGCGGTGTGAAAGGAGCAGATGGTGGACAGTGGAGTTTAGAGTAGTCCATCATTCGCTGAACCCTGACTGTCCTGGTGAGGGGCCCCTGCATCCAGGAGGAGAATGAATGGAGCGGGGCCCTGGCCTGAGCTCAGCTCTCTCCAGTCTCTTCTCTAGGAGTTGTGGACACAGCTGAGCACAGCCCAGAGGTGGGACCTGCATCTATCAGACATTTATCTCCTGTGGAACCTCCAGAAATCTCCATGCTGGGGCCCCTGGAATCCATGTGGTGGGGGCTCTGAGAAGCGGGGCCCCTCCAGGCTCAGGAAGTGCGGTTCTGGAGGTGACATCTGGTCTTGTCCCCTGGATGATTTCCTCTCCTCTTCTCATAAAGGCGCCTGCAGTACTAGAAGCCTCCAGCTCCTCCAGTTCTCTCCTCTTCTCCTGAATGACCACCAAGGATGGACAGGAAGGAGATCAGCAGAAGAATATTAGACCTCACCTTGGAGATCATCTCCCTGCTGAGCGGAGAGGTAAACGTTTCTAGATTTCTCTCCTCTTTATTGTATTCTGTAACAAGTCAGACATCGGGAAGGAGAATCCATCATAGGAAGTGATAGGAAGAGTCCAGGGTCCTGGAGAACGGCCTCCAGACCTTCCAAGTGATGGAGAACCTGAAGATCAGCCCCCAAGTATAGTGAGTGATGTGTCATGTGACCAGTGACCAATAGTCATGTTGTAGGAGCCATGAGAAGGTGAGTAGGCACGTTGTACCCAGGAGGAAAGGGCTGGAGGAGAGCACATGGCCCCTGAAGGGTTTATTCTCTAAGTGTCTCTCTCCATCCACAGGAGTACACAATAGTGAAGAAGACATCGGGGGACGGTGTGACTCCCATCATCCATCTCCAGGAGTCAGGAGGGCGGAGCAGGACCTCTCACCCCATCACAGAGCCTCCCCCTCACCCCCTGATACATGAGCAGAAGATCCTAGAGCTCACCCACAAGATGATGGAGCTGCTGACTGGAGAGGTGACACTGCTGGGAATGCTGGGAAATTCTCCAGTAACAGCACTGGAGGGGTCTGGGTGGTGACGGTGTCATTGTGTTGTCAGGTTCCTATAAGGTGTCAGGATGTCACTGTCTATTTCTCCATGGAGGAGTGGGAGTATATAGAAGGACACAAGGATCTGTACAAGGAGGCCATGATGGAGGAGCACCAGCCTCTTATATCACAGGGTAAGAGCCGTCATGTGCAGTGTATACACGTGTGTGCAGTGACATGTAATGGAGGAGCACCAGCCTCTTATATCACAAGGTAAGACCCGTCATGTGCAGTGTGTACATGTGTGTGCAGTGACATGTAATGGAGAAGCACCAGCCTCTTATATCACAAGGTAAGAGCCGTCATGTGCAGTGTGTACACGTGTGTGCAGTGACATGTAATGGAGGAGCACCAGCCTCTTATATCACAAGGTAAGACCCGTCATGTGCAGTGTATACACGTGTGTGCAGTGACATTTAATGGAGGAGCACCAGCCTCTTATATCACAAGGTAAGACCCGTCATGTGCAGTGTATACACGTGTGTGCAGTGACATGTAATGGAGGAGCACCGGCCTCTTATATCACAAGGTAAGAGCCGTCATGTGCAGTGTATACACGTGTGTGCAGTGACATGTAATGGAGGAGCACCAGCCTCTTATATCACAAGGTAAGAGCCGTCATGTGCAGTGTATACACGTGTGTGCAGTGACATGTAATGGAGGAGCACCAGCCTCTTATATCACAAGGTAAGACCCGTCATGTGCAGTGTATACACGTGTGTGCAGTGACATGTAATGGAGGAGCACCAGCCTCTTATATCACAAGGTAAGACCCGTCATGTGCAGTGTATACACGTGTGTGCAGTGACATGTAATGGAGGAGCTCCATAGACTCTTTAAACATCACATTAGGTCCCTGCATTTCCTTATAAGTCAGACATATTAATAGGCTCCATTCACCTGAAGGATCTCAGGAGGTTCCTGCTGGATTCATTCTCCTCCAGGAGCTTCTGGGGATGTCTGGGGCAGATGCCCCTTTTTGAAGCAGCAGATGATTGGTGAGCTCTTCATTACCTTCGTGGTCCAGTTACTAGGGAAGGAGGAGAGGATCCGTCGTCTGTCTCTCCTGGATGACTCGGTGGCTTTCTTTAATGTGGCCTTCTGTGTCTTCCACCCTGAGGCCGTGGTTCGTCTGCCCGCAGTGGGTCAGTCCCTGAGGTAGTGAGTTGCTTCTCAGCCACAGTTTTGTAACTCCCTTGTGGTGGCCATTCTCAGTCTCAGATCTGCAGTCACTCAGTGGCGCCTCCTGGGTTTGCCTTGCACCTCCTCATGTCTGCTGCTTTTTACTGACGAGCTGTCCTCAGGATAGGTCATCAATATTCGAACGACGGCGGTCCAACACCCGGCACCCCCGCCGATCAGCTATTTAAAGAGAAGGCAGCTCTCATACGAGCGCTGCCTTCTCTGCTTGGTTTTCCTGATCGCCACAGCGATAGCAGCGACGAGCAGTGTAATTACAAGCATGGCGTCCCCACTCACTGCTATGGGACGGCTCAGTCTGTTCAAGTGAGGACTACAGAGCCCCCGCCGATCTGATATTGTAGACCTTTCCTGAGCATAGGTCATCAATACATCAATAGCAAAAAAAACAGACAACTCCTTTACCGCATTGTCCCAAAATCGCACACACAACACAACCAGCCACAAGGGGTCGCTCTGGCACTCACTGCACCCATAACTTTGGATGTGACTGTAAGGGGAAACTCCGCATCCACACTCGCCTACGTTAAAGACTACCAAAGAATTAAGCTACCCCCCCCCTTCCCCCCCTCCCCCCCCCCCCTTCCCCTCCAAACACGTCCTCACATCCACACACCACGGAGCCACCATCCGTCAGCACCGCAGTTAGAATGCCTCGTATCTGCCCCTGTCCTGCTGTTTCAGGCAAGTGCAGGCATCGTTCCTGTAGGTCCTGGGACCAATGATCTCCTTCCAGCACTATGCGAGTTAGGGCTCATTCAGACGACCGTATGCTGTCCGCAAAAAATGTGGATCAGTTTTTTTGCGGATTAGATGCTGTTTACTTCTATGGGGCCCTTTTCTTCCATTGCACGGCTCGGCAAAAAAAAATAAAGAAACATGTCCTATACTTGTCAGTAAAAATCAGGACACGGCCCTATTGAAGTCTATGGATCAGCAAAAAAACGGAAGGCAATGTTTTGTTTTTTTTTGCAGACATGCTGAACTGTTCCCAAAAAACGGATCCGCATACAGGTGATTGAGCCCTTAATCTGTTCCTCCTGCCTCTGTCCAGGCGCTGGTTAGGTTGCCGATCGGCCTCCCTATTTAGCTGGGATGTAGATCCTCCTCCTCGTCTGAGCTTTTGAGGTGATCTCTTCTGAATTCCCATGTACCGAACCTTGTCTGTCTACCGATTCTGCTCCTCGCCGCCTGCCCAGACCTTGGAACTGTGACCTGGACTACACTCGTACTCAGCCTGTCCTGACCTTGGAACTGCTATTTGGAATATGCAAGTACTCGGCCTGTCTGTATTTTGGACTGTGTTCAGACTACACTTTTTTGCCTGCGTCCTTGGTGCTTTGCACCGGTGTCTCTGAACCCCGTGGGTTAGCAGCCAGCTATACCAGGAGGTGCTTCAAGAGGTAGCGGCCTGGTTGGTTCCTTGCGGCAAAGTCCGGATCCCTGTATAGGGTGAATACCAGGGAACTGCCAGAACAAAGCCCTTAGATTTTGTCCTAAGCCTTGGCCCACAACGGTCTCACAGGAACACACTCAATGTAAACTTGGCCAGACCTATAGCTAGGCGTACCTCCACGTTCTGACCCTGGCTTGTCAGTTCATGATACATATTTAGGGCTTCAGGCTCAGCCCCTTTGCCCTCCTGAGTCATATGGGTAATTGTATACACAAAAGTCACCAGCTCCATGACTTCCAGAGAATTTTGGTGGATTATTCTAAACATGAGTTATGGCTGTGAATTTTCTAATCTGAAAGGGGTTTTCTGAGTTTTTGTCACTGATGACCTATCCTCCTATATTTATGACACTCCACACCGAGTGGAGCCAAAACATCCCTCATTTATAAACTCCCCCCAGGAATAGTGTAGGGTCAGTTAGAAGTGTTGTCACGTTCCCAACCGCCATCAGTGCCCCACAAAGTGAAGAAACATTATGGCGTACAGGACATGACATAAGGTGGAGTAGACAGAACAGGAGGTGGACAGATTCCAGCTCAGCAGACGACGGAGGGCAATGGGTAAAAGGAATCCCATAGTAACTGCCTCAGATACAAGTCGGTCAGGATGAGAGCTACCTGCATCTTTCCCACTTCAGGGGAGGTAGAATACGGCTCAGGAGGAGGATTCTCACCATGGGAGGGAGTTGGGAGCGATTCTCCTCACTTCAGTGACCATAGCCCAGGTCTACAGACAAGAGGACACCATCTTCTAAGGCAGGTCCTGTAAGTTGCTCGGTGCGGCCTCCATGGATAGTCTTATTTTTCCAGCAAATCCCACAGATGAAGCTCGAATTGAGATCTGGGAATCTGAAGCCAAAGTTCCCAGTAATAACATTGCACCGAGCATTGCACTGCCTCCGGCAGCTTATTTTCTTCCCATTGTGCACCTGGTACTGTCTGTTCCCAAGGTATGTAATGCGCACCCACCTGGCCATCCACATAATACCTGGAACCTCAGTTCCATTTCTTCCCCAGGTAAGTGACACACATGGTCCTGTCTGTCCACATAATGTAACATGATTCATGTGTCCTGACATCATCGGCAGCAGTAAAGTTGTCAACAGTTTGCTCTATAGTAGGTCTTCTATGGGACTGGACCAGATATTCCGTACCCTCCACATATCAGTGAGCCTTGGGCCTGATACCAGATAACCAGTTATCCTTCCTTGGGTTCCTTTTGGTAGGTATTAAACACTGCATACCCAGAACACACTACAAGACTGGTCGCTCTGGAGATGATTTGACCTAGTACTCTGCACATCTTGTTTTGGCCATAAAGTCGGACAGATCCTTACTCTTACCCATTTTCCTGGAAAATATATATATGTACCCCCCACCCCTACCCCAACAGACACCATAGTCACCAGATAATCAGTGCCCACTTTCCTTCTAATGAATCTTCCTACAGAGGAGGATGGGGGTTTCAGTGATCTCACAGGTTCTTGTCCAGCAGGGCGGCAGTTTCTCCAATGGAGCTGTCAGGGGCTTATGGAAAATAAATCAGATATTTTCCCCCCCATTCACCATAAAAGCTCCTTAGGAGAAAGGAATTGTCTTCCCAGGGAAAGGAGACTTGAAGGGGGATACAGATTTCTCCAACTCCTCCGTGCCTGGGGAGAGGAGACTGGGAGTAGTTGTTTTATTTCCTCCATTTACATATACAAATTTACCTTATATAAGAAGAGTGATGATGCCCTGTCACCTTTTTGGTTGGTAGGGCACTCATAGACCAGGCTTCAGTCTTGTGGCCTGCTAGGTGCTGAGACCTCGTCACGGGTGGTGAGGAGCAGAATATTATTATTTCCTCCGATCACTAAACCTAGAAGTGAAGGAGCTGAGAGAAGTGTCTGATCTATAGACAGATCTACAGGAGGCCATGTATTCAGTCACTGTGTGCTTGTGTCTCCACAGATGGATCCAAGAGGAGAAATCCACCAGAGAGATGTCCCCATCCTCTGTATTCCCAGGACTGTCCAGAGGAGAAGGTCCCAGAGAGTCCTCAGGTAGATGGAGCTGAGCCCTATACACATCTATATAGGGGGGTCCTGCAGTCATAGAGGGGTTATAGATTGTGGGGGTCTCTTATGTGGATCTGTTAGATCTCCCACCGGTCTGCTGTATTGTACTGAATTGTTACAGATGACAAATCAGGGAGAAGATCTGACTGATATTACAGTGGAGGATGAAGAAGAGAGGATGATGGGCGATCCCCCGTGTAAGAGTGAGGTGGAGGAGGACATTTCAGGAGATATCACCACAGGTATGGAATCATGAATGGAGAAAGTGACTTCAGATTCTGTCCTTGGTGCCTTCAGGGCAGGAGGAGAATCTGATCACCGGCTGCTGCGTTGCTCTTTGATTGGAGATGTCCTCATCCCATCATGAAGTGTTCTCCTTATCCAGCTGATGTCGATCTCTGATCAGATTCTTCTCTGATCCCGGCTGTTCCTGCAGGACATGACGGTCAGTCACTTCCACACACCCACTGGGGATTATGGGGGCACAGCTTTTGTGTCTGTGCTGTCATGATGGACTACATGTACAAACCGGATTCCCAAAAAGTTGGGACACTATACAAATCGTGAATAAATACTGAATGCAATGATGTGGAGGTGCCAACTTCTAATATTTTATTCAGAATAGAACATAAATCACGGAACAAAAGTTTAAACTGAGAAAATGTACCATTTTAAGGGGAAAATATGTTGAATCGGAATTTCATGGTGTCAACAAATCCCCAAAAAGTTGGGACAAGGCCATTTTCACCACTGTGTGGCATCTCCCCTTCTTCTTACAACACTCAACAGACGTCTGGGGACCGAGGAGACCAGTTTCTCAAGTTTAGAAATAGGAATGCTCTCCCATTCTTGTCTAATACAGGCCTCTAACTGTTCAATCGTCTTGGGCCTTCTTTGTTGCACCTTCCTCTTTATGATGCGCCAAATGTTTTCTATAGGTGAAAGATCTGGACTGCAGACTGGCCATTTCAGTACCCGGATCCTTCTCCTACGCAGCCATGATGTTGTGATTGATGCAGAATGTGGTCTGGCATTATCTTGTTGAAAAATGCAGGGTCTTCCCTGAAAGAGATGACGTCTGGATGGGAGCAGATGTTGTTCTAGAACCTGAATATATTTTTCTGCATTGATGGTGCCTTTCCAGACATGCAAGCTGCCCATGCCACACGCACTCATGCAACCCCATACCATCAGAGATGCAGGCTTCTGAACTGAGCGTTGATAACAACTTGGGTTGTCCTTGTCCTCTTTGGTCCGGATGACATGGCGTTCCAGATTTCCAAAAAGAACTTCGAATCGTGACTCGTCTGACCACAGAACAGTCTTCCATTTTGCCACACTCCATTTTAAATGATCCCTGGCCCAGTGAAAACGCCTGAGCTTGTGGATCTTGCTTAGAAATGGCTTCTTCTTTGCACTGTAGAGTTTCAGCTGGGAACGGCGGATGGCACGGTGGATTGTGTTCACTGACAATGGTTTCTGGAAGTATTCCTGAGCCCATTCTGTGATTCCCTTTACAGTAGCATTCCTGTTTGTGGTGCAGTGTCGTTTAAGGGCCCGGAGATCACGGGCATCCAGTATGGTTTTACGGCCTTGACCCTTACGCACAGAGATTGTTCCAGATTCTCTGAATCTTCGGATGATGTTATGCACAGTTGATGATGATAGATGCAAAGTCTTTGCAATTTTTCGCTGGGTAACACCTTTCTGATATTGCTCCACTATCTTTCTGCGCAAAATTGTGGGAATTGGTGATCCTCTACCCATCTTGGCTTCTGAGAGACACTGCCACTCTGAGAAGCTCTTTTTATTCCCAATCATGTTGCCAATTGATCTAATTAGTGTTAATTGGTCTTCCAGCTCTTCGTTATGCTCAAATTTACTTTTTCCAGCCTCTTATTGCTACTTGTACCAACTTTTTGGGATTTGTTGACACCGTGAAATTTTGAATCAACGTATTTTTCCTTTAAAATGATACATTTACTCGGATTAAACGTTTGATCTGTCATCTACGTTCTATTACAAATAAAATATTGACATTTGCCATCTCCACATCATTGCATTCAGTTTTTATTCACGATTTGTATAGTGTCCCAACTTTTTGGGAATCCGGTTTGTACTCCATTGTGCAGGAAAGGGTTAACCATCATTTTGGGCTCGTCAGCAGACATTTTGATGATTTCCTTCATGATGGTTAAAGTGGTTTTGTAGTAAAAAAAAGGAAATAACATGGCTCTAAACCTGTCCTCCTAAGACAAGTGACTTTCACTTTGGGTTGTGACTCCCTTTTCTGAGTGGCGGTCACGTGACGTAAAGATTCCGACTTTCAACACTGCTGCAGGACCTCCCTCCGATTATGTGACCTCCCCTCTTACTCCCAGTTCGTTCTTTAACCTCCCTTTGTGACAGCCCCCAGTTTTGGAATGCAGAAGCACAAATGTTACTGTTTTCCAAGAAAATTTTGTATTCGTCAAAAGTACTAAAATGTGAAAAATATTCCATGTATCCGGTATCTCCACATTCAGGTTGTCCCCTAGAATAACATTTGGTGGTTTCAGCGGAAAAAAAAAGACTGCAAGTATCAATGGGGGAATTCCTATTTTTATTGTGTAACCTCAAGAAAAATAAATTACTTATAGAAGGAGAGTCCATCATAGTGAGTGTCCAGTAGTTCTCCCACCCTTCATGTGGGTGTAGAGGAGATACAACCTGCTACATGTGACTGGAGGAGGAGGTCGGATCCCCCCTTATTACAAGCCACATTCAGAGGAGCGGGACAGTCACAGAAATGTCTGCAGCTGATCTGCCATGTGTGAACGTGCTCTTAGATAACCAGTGGCTGATCTGTGCTGCTCTTATAATCTGTCCATCGCGGGGATTGTAAGGTTCCTCCATATGGAGACAGTAGACAACAGGAAAGCTCTGCGGGGGCGGGGCTTAACTTGGAAACAGCATAGCTTTTTGTTCTTCACTGTATCTGTAGCCCCAATGCACTGCAATGGGAGCAATTGAAACAGTGGAGCGCTGACCACCTTGCCTTAGCAATGGCAGAATGTGACAACCCCTTTTAAGATGCGCCAATGTGACACAAAATGAACAAGTAGGTGGTCTAATGTGTTACTTGTCGCTCTGCTGGTTCTAGAATACGAGGAGATCAAGTAAATCCAATCTCCCTCTAATCCCCAGATAACTGCCGACCATCCGAGATGAGAAACAGATCCAAATTGTAATTCACATCCTGTTAGTCAGTACCGGCCCGGTACCGCTTCATCACCTCCGTAACGCAGTGCAGGGACATGGCGGTGTCTGGACACTTTCCAATGAGCCTTTTATTAACCTCACAGTTTAGAAATTCACTGCTCATCAACAATGTGAAAGCCACATGGAGTCCATGAAATTCCCAACCCAAGTTTTGCCGCAGTTTCAACTTCTTTTGTGGCGTATTCTCCATTTAGAGGTTTTTATGTTGTTTCTGCCATAAGTGTACATTTAATAAAAATCTATCAATAAAAAGACATCTGTCAGCAGGATCAACCCAAGAAGGACATAACTATCCTTCAAATGAAGCTGTGTCTCAGAGGTTTCTGTTCCTGTCCAGTAGGGCGGCAGTCTCGCTCATGGTTCTGTCAGGGACTCGGAGAAAACCAATGTCGTCAGATAGATTTAGAGCTTTCTTTAAGTGCTTTCTTGTGAGACTGGGAGTAGTTGTTGTGTCTGATCTATAGACAGATCTACAGGAGGCCATGTATTCAGTCACTGTGTGCTTGTGTCTCCACAGATGGATCCAGGAGGAGAAATCCACCAGAGAGATGTCCCCGTCCTCTGTATTCCCTGTACTGTCCAGAGGAGAAGGTCCCAGAGAATCCTCAGGTAGATGGAGCTGAGCCCTATACACATCTATATAGGGGGGTCCTGCAGTCATAGAGGGGTCATAGATTGTGGGGGTCTCTCATGTGGATCTGTTAGATTTCCCACCTGTCCGCTGTATTGTACTGAATTGTTACAGATGACAAATCAGGGGGAAGATCTGACTGATATTACAGTGGAGGATGAAGAAGAGAGGATGATGGGCGATCCCCCGTGTAAGAGTGAGGTGGAGGAGGACATTCCAGGAGAGATCACCACAGGTATGGAATCATGAATGGAGAAAGTGACTTCAGATTTTGTCCTTGGTGCCTTCAGGGCAGGAGGAGAATCTGATCACTTTATGTGGTAATAACTTTGGAGCACTTTTATTTTTCCAAGCGATTCTGTTTTGTGACACATTGTACTTCATGTTAGTTGTACATTTTGGTTAATATATTTAGTTTTTATTAATTAAAAAAAATCCCAAATTAAATGAAAATGTAACAAAATTTGCAATTTTCCAAAAATTCTCTGCTTTCAAGACTCCTTTTTGACTGCTATCTGACAAAATAGTTAATAAATACTTAATATTTACCATATGTCCACTTTATGTTGGGACATATGGTACATAATACAGTTTGTGAGGTGTGACAACTCGGGGTCACTTAGCTCTCCAGGATCGCCGTCTTCTCACCTTAGACGGTTGGCACACCTCAAGAAGCCACTCTAACACTCCAACCAACAGATTTGGGTGCAAACTGGCCACGGCCAGCTCTATTGTCACTTTTCCAGCAGTCCAAACATAAATCATAAACACAAATCCTCGTCCGTCTGGCCACTGACTACACCGTATTTCTCCCTCTCTATCAGGATCTGGGTCCACCACCCAGCACCCCAAAACACAGCACGGTGCTTACCCTACCCAGGGTTAGAGGGGTCCCGGCTCCCACAGGCCTTGGCGCAGCCGGCTCCTTCCACCGACTGGAAGCCCTGATTGAGGCGCTCAGCCCACATTTATCCGAGCGCCACAGCTGGCTGATAATACTGTTAATTACCAGCCTGGCTGCTGCAGACAGTGGGAAAAACCTATTTTCCCTGCCTTTCTTGTTCTCACCTACCTTCCTCTGGGTGAGAGACACCTTTAATAGCTCTCATATGGCCTTCTGGCAGCTCCACTGCCACAGAGGTTAACAGGCTTATAAGTTTAGCAACAATTTTATCCAAATCAGATTCCCATTCTTCATCAGACCTCAGATCAGACCCCCAAGCTCCATCATCCTTGGATGAGACCCCCCAGCCTCCATCCGAGTCAGATCAGACCCCCAATCATCCTCAGATCGGATCCCCTCAGCCCCCATCAGCCTCAGATCGGATGTTACAAAGTTACATTGCTTGCTCCGGACAGTGCTGCAGATCCAGGACACACTGCTCCATCGCTTCTTCCAGGTCCCGCTATGTAGTATGACCTGACTGCACACAGCGTCAGATCATAGTGCGCGCCTACGTGCACTACGTCCTGCGGCTGTGCATGGTCAGGATACAGCAGCGGGACCCATTATAAGACTAGGGAGGGTGAGTAGACACAGTGCACTACTGTCCTCACCTCCCAGTGCCCTCCCCCCATAATGGAAGCGGTTATTAGCATTTGGACTATAAGACTCGCTGCCACTTTTCCCCCATTTTTTGGGGGAAAAAGTGTGTCTTGCAGTCCAAAAATACAGAAACAGATTTTCATATTTAATAATTTTTTGGGGAATGCAGCAGCTGATAAAATAGAGCTAATATTTCATATTTATTACTCTGTGATTCTGCAGTTTTTATAAATATCCCTTACAGTATGTGGCCCTAGAGTGCTACTTAAGTCAAATAACGGCCTCAAAATTGAAGGAGCACCTTGTGGATTTTAGGCTCCCCATTTTTTAGGACATTTTTCGGGTACAATTTCATGTTGCAGAGGCCATTGAGGTGCTGATACATTAGAAATGCCCCCAAAAGGCCCCATTTTGGAAACTACAATGATATCGGGGTGCAGTGAGCATTTTATTCCAACAATGTTTCATAGACTTTTTATTACAGTTGGGCATGAAAATCAAAAATTAGTTAACGGTAATATGTAGCCTAGCTCAAATTTTTCATTTTTCCAAAGGGTAACTGGGAAAAAAAGCACAGCAAAAATTGTTACACCAGTATGGCAAAACCCCATGTGTGACCATAACCTGCTGTATGGATACACAACGGGGCTCAGGAGGGAAGGTGCTCCATTTGGCTTTTGATCCGCAGATTTTACTGGAATGCGATGATTTCATAGATTAGGTTGCTACGGACACAATAATGCCAATTATGTGTAGTTAATTTTTTTTTTTTTTTTTTTTTAACTAATCATAAATGAGTAGAAAGTAAATTTTCTATTTATATATAATTTTTTTAAAAACTTTTTTAAGTTCCACTTGGGGACTTGTTACACGGATATACACAAAGTCTGCCTGCACTGACCTCGGCCTGTTTCTCTCTACAAGTATGGCCTGATCCTTTGTTGCTTGTAGGTCAGCTGTGAACCACACTGGGGCTACTCCAGGAAGTAAAGTCAGATCCCTGTGTTCAGGTTAATGGGTGAAAACAAAGGAACTTTCATAAAAAATGCCCTTAGGTATAGCCCTAAGCCAAACTTTTGACCTCCCAGCACTGACGGGGTCGCATAGCATTATATTGATTTATGGTGCTATGTAACCCTTAGGGCTGTTTCACACGAGCGGATGCCGTGCGTGACATCCGCTCTGTGAATGACAGCCAAGACCCGATGCGGACAGAAGAAGCACGGAGCAGTAACATGACTGATAATGCTCGGTGCCTCTCTGTGATCTCTTTACTACAAAATCACAGTGACAACTTTATCTCACTGTGATTTCGTAGTAAAGAGATCACAGAGAGGCACGGAGCATTATCAGTCATGTTAATGCTCCGTGCCTCTGCAGTCTGCATCGGGTCTTGGCTGTCATTCACGGAGCGGATGTCGCGCACGGCATCCGCTCGTGTGAAACAGCCCTTACAGTTCTGGAATGTATTGGATAACACTGGCAGCATTATGCCAGTGTTATCCAATACACTCCAGAACTGTACGGTAGGGTGTTTCATTTTGTAATGGAAAAAAAAATTAATTTAAAATGTTTTAAAACTTTGCTTGCGCCCCGAGTCTCAGTGATGTAAAAGATATATATGCCAAGAAGATTAGCTAATATTTAGAGGTTGCACACTTTGATCAATTTTGTAAAAGTAGGCAAAAAATATGATTTTTCAATGTTAATTACTTTTATTGGGAAAACTAGAAATCACAAACTTAAAAAAATATTAAAACTAGACACTAAGACTAATAGGTAGCATGACAGGCAAAACATGTGTTCTATTAATCAACTTTGAACGATGCAATCCCTTCTTTTGTTATCTCAGTGACGACTTTTCTGTGATGCTCGACTATCCTCAACAAGAATTGTTTTTGTTGTTCGTCCCTGACCGATTGGTTAAACTTTTTTATCAGAGCAATTCCTCTTTCTGCGGTATCATTGATCACCTTAAGAGCGTTCACATGGCTTCTTAGAGAATCACTGCAGTATTTTGTCACGTTGTGGATCCCAAACAATTCAAAGAACGTCTTTGTTTTATTAGTAACAAAATGGCTCAGGTCTGTTCTCGTAAATGGCATTGGGGGACACAGAACCATGGGTATATGCCCAGCTGCCACTAGGAGGCTGACACTAGAAAGAAAAGTGTTGGCTCCACCCATCTAGGCTATGCCCACTGCACATGCTGAAGCTAGCCAGTTTTTCCAGTGTCATAAGAGGCAGACATGACCTTCTCTTTTTTTCTTTGCTGGTCCTGCTGCTTTTTTCTTTCTTTTTTCTTCTTCCACAGTGTTCAGCAGGCTGGGGCTCCATGGTGGACTTCCTCCTTAGTTGCACCCCCTGCGGGCACGTACCTTGTACCTAGCCGGTCGCCCAGTCTCCAGAACTGCATCTGCAGTGGATGCCGGCATTCCCAGGTCCCCCTGTTGAGTCTGCCGATGGGGCGACCCTGCTGCGCCTGAAGATGTCTGAGGGTAAGTATAGCCCCCTGGCACCTCAATTCCCCAGTAGCGGGCCCCAGTTCTCCCAGTATTAGGGGGGGGGATCTTCCATCTTCATGTCACCGCCAGCTTTGTGAGAAGATCTGGCAGATGTCCTTCTCTACCTCCTTCATGATGTTCTTTGTTTTGGTTTCACTTTCTCATCTCCTTCTCCCAGGTGTCACCTATTTAGTCTAATCCTCTTCCTTTTATATTTCCTCCCATACTGCCTCACTTTGCGGTTTATACTTCTTCCTGGATTGTGTTCACTGCTGGAGCCTGCTTCTCCTTATTCCTCAGATAAATCTGTTTCCTTTATTTGTGTTTTCTTGCTGGCTTGATTGTAGGTGACCCTGACTCCGTCCGTATTAAGTGCAGGGAGCCGGTTGTCGTGTCCCCTCACTATTATAGGGTTTTCAGGTGTCATATAGTAAAAGGTACGTGGGCATGCAATCTTCTACCATAAAGATCTTTGCATGGGCATAGCAGTCAGGGAGAGCTCTAGGGGTTTTATAGGGCTCACCCATATGCTCCTTAGTTTGGGATCAAGCCAGTCGGATGTTTATTTATAAGTTCCAGCTTTCTGCAACACCATCCGTGACACTTCATAGTCTGGGCGCCTTTGCCCCCCTTTCTTTCCAGCTCTCTTGGGGGATTGGCGGGATAGGCCTCGGTTTTCTCTAGCCTACCGCTTGGCTCCTGGCTCTTTCCGGCCCCCCTCTTTTTTTCTTTTTCGTTCGTCGCTTTTCCTCCAGGCCCCCCCACCCACCCTACATTTATCTAGTTCCCGGCGGGTTTCGGCTTTTTTCTGGCCTACCTGGCCTCAATTGTCCCGCCCCCTAGCTGTTTACCGTGCTTCTTATGGACATTCCTTCCTGGGGAGGACTGTGGGAGGAGCTTTTTCCTTTTCTCCAATCCCATCCTGGCATGGGCTTTCTGCCCGAGGGGTGGGTCTTTCTGCTGGAGACTCCGAGGAGAGAGGTCTCCGCCATCTTGTTGGCACCTCACGCAGGTCTCCATCCGAGTCCGGCGCACAGTCCTTCTATAGCCGCTGCTGCATCTTTGGGACACAGCACCTGGGGTCCGGTAGGACAGCTTCGGCTGGCTGTTTTTCTTTCTTACAGGCTCCATCCTGGCCCTTATGTCCTCTGCCAGACAGGACCCTGTCCCTAATCCCCCTCCTGCGATTGTCACTTATTTTGCTTGCACTCGCTGCAACCAAAAGATGCCGTGCGGTCAATCTGATCCCGTCTGCGCAGTGTTTGGCTCTCAGGCCCTCCCAAGTTGCCCCAGCCGGCACTGCTGTGTCGAACCCCCTGATTGGGCCGCGTCCCTGTCCCAAGCCATAGGAAACCTTGCCAGTCTCTCCCAATCTATTGTGCAGTCGCTGGATCGCTTGCCGGCCCAAATCACGGCTGCCTTCACCCCCAGTAAGGGAACCTCCCACGGTCAGGGTTCGCTCTTGATCTGACACCAGGTCCCGTAAGCAACCTCGAGTGCTCTCAGCTGGGTCCCGCTCATCCTCGGTTTCCTCGGTTCACTCCCTGGATAAGTCTGAGTCCGGCAAAGTCTCCTCTTCTGCCGCTCCTGGGGACACCTCTGACTTTGATTCCGGATCTGAGCAGAGCGCATCTATGTCTGGATCTCGTAAAGGCAGTCAGGGATGCTCTCCGGATGCAGGAGGGTCCCTCCTCCTTGGCCCAGGAATCTGTGTCATTCCGCCATTCCAGGCGCCCTGCCTTGGTTTTTCCTAACCATGCGGACCTCTACGCACTTCTGGCTAAGTGCGTCACCCTGATAGACGGCTTCAACTCTCCAAGGCGTCTGACGCTCTTTTTCCTTTTGCAGAGGAGTCAGTCAACCTATGGAATGAACCACCTCAGGTTGATCCCCAGGTGGCGTGCCTGGCCAAGGCGAACACCCTTCTTTTGGCAGACGCGACTTCCTTGTCGGATCCCTCTGACAAGAGGATTGACTCTTTAGACAAATTTGTTTTTGTCGCAGCAGTGTCCGCGATCCGCCCAGCGTTTGCTGCAGTCTTGGGTGGCTAAGGCCTGCATTGTCTGGACCAAACAACTCATCCGGTCTTTTCCCCTGGACTCTGCTCAAGGCGAGCTTCCTGCCCTCGCCTCTCAAATTCTCCAAGCATCCCGGTACCTTTGTGATGCCTCCATGGAATTGCCCCTTCCCACCAGAGATTCCTTCTCTTTGCGGTGGGTTCACTGCATCTTCAGTTCGTGGCCCTGCCCTTCGGTCTGGCTTCTGCCCCGAGGGTCTTCACCAAGGTATTGGCTCCCCTCATCGCACTTCTGCATACCAGGGGAGTTGCGGTGATTCCCTACTTGGACGACCTTCTGGTGAAGGCCCCTTCCCGCGCAGACAACCTGTCCAGCCTCCACATTGCCCTTTCAGTTCTGTCCCAGTTTGGGAGGCTGGTGAATTTTCCCAAGTCCTCCCTGGTCCCCACCCAGAGGATGTCCTTCCTGGGCATGATCTTCAACACTCGCCCCGGGCGAGTCTTTCTTTCCCAGGTCAAGGTGACGTCTCTCCATTTGGGGGTGGCTCGCCTCTGCGAACCGTCCCCTCTTCCCATCAGGACGTGTATGCGGGTTCTGGGCCTCATGGTGGCCTCTTTCGAGGCAATTGCCTATGCCCAATTGCACACCAGACAATCCTAACTCTAACCCTTCTCTCCAGGTAGGACAAGTCTCCATCAGGCCTCGATCGCCTGATCTGCCTTCCCTCAGAGGTCCGCTGGAACTTGTGTTGGTGGCTGCTACCTCGCATGGTCTCTTTCGGCAGGTCTTTCCTTCTGCCAGGTTGGCAGGTAATCACCACTGATGCCAGCCTGATGAGTTGGGGGGCTGCCTTCGGGTCCCTCACTGCCCAAGGGCAGTTGTCAGCGGAGGAGTCTTCCCTGTCGATCAATGTCCTGGAGTTCAGGGCCATTTTCCTTGCCCTCTGCCTCTGGACTCCCCTGCTAGACGGTCTTCTGATCTGGATTCAGTTGGACAATTCCACGGCCGTGGCTTGCTTGAATCACCAGGGGGATACCAGAAGTGGGACTGTCCTCAGGGAAGCCTTGCGAACACGTTACAGCTCTCTCGGCAGTCTACATTCCCGGGGTCGACAATTGGGCGGCAGACTTTCTCAGTCGCCATCGCCTCGACTCGGGCGAGTGGTCCCTCCATCCGGAGGTGTTTCGACACCTGTGTCACCGGTGGGGAACCCCAGACGTGGACCTGTTCGCTTGTGGTCTGAAGCACAAGATTCCGTCTTACGTCGCCAGGTCCCGGGATCTTCAGGCTCTGGCGGTGGATGCTCTGGTTTTTCCTTGGTCTCAGTTCAGCCTCCTTTACCTCTTCTCTCCCTTTCCGCTTTTTCCCCGGGTACTCAAGCGCCTCAAGGAGGCTCCTGTCTCGGCGATCCTGATGGCTTTGGATTGGCCCCGCAGGGTGTGGTACGCAGACCTCGTGTTTCTGCTCGCCGACGTCCCTTGGCAGCTTCCTCTGCGCACCGACCTCCTTTCCCAAGGTCTGCTATTCCACCTGAATTTACCTCAACTGCGTTTAACGGCGTGGCTATTGAGGCTGCGGTCCTGAGGTTCCGCTGTCTCTCGGAGTCTGTCATTCAGACTATGCTTCACTCCCGCAAACCCCAATCGTCCAGGATTTATCACCGTACCTGGCGGGCATATTTTGCCTGGTGTGAATCTGGCCAGTTTCACCCTCTCTGCTTTTCTGTGCCTAGGATCCTGTCTTTTCTCCAGGCTGGTTTTAACAAAGGTCTTCGTCTGGCCTCTCTTAAGGGTCAGATTTCGGCCCTGTCCGTTCTTTTCCAGAGAACTTTGGCTTCCCGTCCTCAGGTGACGACCTTTCTCCAGGGGGTCGCTCACCGTGCTCCCCCCTGTCGTTCCCCTGTGGAGCCATGGGACTTGAACCTTGTCCTTGACGCTCTTCAGTCCTCTCTCCTTTCGAGCCACTGACGGATGTCTCTCTTTCCTTCGCTTCTTTTAAGGTCGCTTTCCTTGTGGCGATTACCTCTATCCGCAGAGTCTCTGAGCTTGCTGCGCTTTCTTGCAAGTCTCTCTACCTTGTGTTCCACCAGGACAAAGTGGTCCTCCGTCCGGTTCCCTCCTTTCTCCACAAGGTGGTGTCCTTATTCCATATTAATGAGGAGATTGTCCTTCCATCTTTCTGTCCTAATCCCGTTCATCCCAGGGAGAAATCCCTTCATCGTCTGGATGTCGTTCGGGCGCTCCGCCTTTACCTTTGGTTAACGGAGTCTTTTAGGTGTTCAGACTCTCTCTTTTTGTCGTTCCTGATGGACCTCGTAAGGGTCTGCAAGCTTCCAAAGCCACCACCTCCCGCTGGATTCGGTCGGCTGTCAAGGAGACCTATGTTGCAAAGGGTTCCCCCCTTTCGGTTGACCGCTCACTCCACTAGGGCGGTCGGGGCCTCTTGGGCAGTTTGGCATCAGGCTTCTGCTTCCCAGGTCTGCAAGGCCGCCACCTGGGCTTCGCATCACACCTTCCCTATTACAGGCAGAAAGCCTTTGAATATTCCCTTCTGGTAAATTGGTAAATTGGAAACATTTCCTAGCCTAGAATATTATCACAGCATATTATGACTCGAGCTAGAGAGTGAGAATGCTCATGAGAGCTAAATTCTTTCTCTATCCACCTATGGCTTAATTGATAATTTCATATAAGTGCACCTCCTCCCCTGCTGCTGTCTCATTCATGTTCAGTGCATGTTTCAGTAAAATAAAGGAACAAATGAAATTAGAAGCCTTAATTAAAAATGCTGCTGCTTCATTGCAGAGCCAAGGGAGGCTGCAGCATGTGTAAGATTTCAGCAGGGGAGGAGGTACACTTAGAAGAGCTCGTCGGTTATGCTGTATGTGGACATTATGGCATGTTTTTTTTTTCTAGTGAATCCACCAGCTTCATGAGGTTTAAGAGATCTATTTAATAACCAATGCAGTTTGGGTTAAGGAATGTGGTGATGGATCCTTTTTAGGTTAACATGTTGTATGCACATTGTGCCCATTTGGCATTGAAGGGCCAAATGTGTTATGAGAAGGTAAGAAGGCTTGATTGCCAGTCATAGTCAGATTTTTCAAATTTTTGTTTAATAAAAGTGGTGACCGGATGTAGACTAGAATCCTGGACTTGCACAAAGCTTTATAAGGCTGTACATTTTTGGTACATTTTTTGTGCAATATTTTGAACCAAAGTCAAGAGTGAATTGCAAATGAATAATTTGGACCTCTAGTTTCTCCTGGATCCACTTCCAGTCTAAGGGTTCATACACACAACCATATTTTCTTTCTGCGTCTGTTCCGTGTTTTATGTTTTTTCTTGCAGCTCTTATACGGAACCATTCACTTCAATGGGTCTGCATAAAAAAAAAAAAACTGAAATCAGTGTGCATTCCGTTTCTTATGTCCGCAAGTCCGTTCCTCTGAAAAAATAGTACATGTCCTATTCTTGTCCCTTTTTCAAACAAGGACAGGCATTGTTACAATGGATTGGCAAAAATAAACAGATGCAATATGGATGTCATCCGGTTTTTTTTGCGGACCGCAGAATACATATTGTCGTGTGCATGAGCCCTAATAGAAATGATCTATGTTTGTCTACTCTGTAGTTTGGAAAGAAATCAGAAATTCTAATTTTTATCTTCACAGAAAACCCCAGTAAAAATTGTAATGGAAATGTTATATTGTTACTAAATTATAAAGCAGAAGATGAAGATATCATGCTGCACTCTTCAAGAGAAAGCCTCATTACCCTTACTGTACCTCCAGGAGTATCAAATAATATCCCTAACCATGATGAACCTTCTCCTGACCAGAATTCTGAGGAAAACATAATGTTATCACTAACTTATAAAGCAGAAGATGAAGATATCATGCCGTGCTCTTCCAGAGAAAACCTCATTACACTTAATGTACATCCAGGACTCCACAGTACAGATCTGTCACATAATCCCTCTAATCATGAGGAACCTTCTCCTAACCAATTACAGATTGTTACCACAAGTACAGGCCAGAAAGGAGGTAAAAGGTACCAGTGTGGTAAAAAGTTGAAAAAAACATCAAACTTTTCTACACATGGAAGAATTCACACAAGGGAGACGCGATACTGCTGTTCAGAATGTGGGAAGTGCTTCACAAAGAAATCACATCTTGTTACACATGAGAGAATTCACACAGGAGAAAAGCCGTATTCCTGTTCAGAATGTGGAAAGTGTTTTAGAGATAAATCGCATCTTGTTAGACATGAGAGAAGTCACACAGGAGAGAGGCCATATTCCTGTTCAGAATGCTTTAAGTGCTACTCAGTGAGTTCAAGTCTTGTTAGACATCAGCGAGTTCATACAGGAGAGAAGCCATTTGCATGTTTAGAATGTTTGAAGTGCTTCTCATTTAAATCAAGTCTTGTTAGACATAGGCAAAGTCACATAGGAGACAAGCGGCATTCGTGTTCAGAATGTGGGAAATGGTTTATAGAGAGAGCACAACTTGTGAGACATGAGAGAATTCACACAGGAGTGAAGCCTTATTCATGTTCAGAATGTGGGAAATGTTTTACAAATAAAGTAAGTCTTGTTACACATGAGAGAGCTCACACGGGAGAGAAACCATTTTCATGTTCAGAATGTGGGAAATGTTTTATAGATAAATCACATCTAGGTACACATTTAAGAACTCACACAGGAGTGAAGCCATATTCATGTTCAGAATGTGGGAAATGTTTTACAACAAGATCACAAATTATTAGACATCAGAGAACTCACACAGGAGAGAAACCATATTCATGTTCAGAATGTGAGAAATGTTTTAATACTGAAGCCAAACTTAAGCGTCATCGGAGACGTCACACAGGAGAGAAGGCATTTTGATGTTTCATATGCTGAAAGTGTTCTAAGGAAAACAAATTCTAAAACTCATCACATCAGAAGAAACCATATTTTTTTTGGGAATATAGGAAATACAATAAAAATGTATTTAAGTCCTATTATTCACAGGCCAGTAACCTGAGGCCACATGGCAACATGTAACATGTGACAAAGTCACACGATAGCTGTTGTGCAGCTATTTTACAGCTAAGATTTCGGTATAAAAAAAAAACTAGCATTGTGTTCTACAATAGCAATGTCACATATGACCTGGGACCAAAAATTCAAGTATTGGATTTTTTGTCACTGTCATGACACGTAGCATCATATTTTGACCACATTGACAATTAGAGGCAGTGTCACAATGCGACATTGTGATTTTGATATCACATAACATTTCGCCATGTAGGTACAGCCTAAAGGCCAATAAAAATATTTATTTTTTGGGTGGAATTTTCCTGCATCTGCCAAAAGACCATATTATATTTCTCTGAGGTCAACGGTGACTGAGGACTATGGAGGAAAAGTATTGTGGATATAAGGAAAAGAAGAAGAGCCTTGTTTACTTCCAGAGCAGTGAAGATGAACTGTCCCCATGAATCTTGCTTCTTTTCTCTGTATTCACACCTTCACCTACACTGCGGGACAGTCCAGAGTGACATGGGGGGAAGTAACGACGCTCCATGTAATAATGTATGTAGATATATAGACATGTTAATATTTCATTAAAACAGTATTTAAAGCTAAAATAAAATCTTCTATTGTCACTGACAGACATTGTCTTTTTGGCTCATATACTTTCTTCTAGCGCTGTGACCTTCATTGCTCTTACAGACTAACCGTCCTGTGCAGAGACAGTGATATTAGTGGCATGATGACTATATCACTGATTTATCTGACTGGGTGATCGGTGATAATTAACCCCTATATGTACATTCCTGCGGTTTAATGGTAATCCTATCTAGATACTGGAGCTGAGTGATATATCGGTGGTGGGAATCGCTTGTGATGTCACATCTGTTAATTAACGCCTAAATAATGGGAACATGAATTCAGTGACCAAGTGATGCTCATATATGTGTTTCATATGTAGTCCTGCCTCCTTCATTACCTGCAGAACATGAATGGAGACATGTGGATGAATTATTAGTATTTCGTACACTCACTGACAAAAAAATGACTTATCAAGAAGGAGTAGTTGCGATTTAAGGAAACTTTCTATGTGTAAATATAATGATGTATGTAAATGATTACAAGGATAAGTTTATTGGGGAAAACTGTATAATTAAAATGATGCACTGGTTAGATGGCCTCTACCCTGGATACAAGATGAAATGCGTCCTCTTGCCCAGATACATGATGAGATACTTGGTCTTTCCAAATGCAACATCTTTCAAGTGTAACTCTTACCAGAATGTAATATTATGGATATGGAATCTAGTGTTGGGTGTGAATATTCGAATCGCGAATATTGCCACTTCGATAATTCGCGAATATTTAGAATATAGTGATATATATTCGTAATTTTGAATATTCTAGATTTTTCTTTTTTCATCAGTACCCTCCCTTCTTGCTTGTGGGCCAATGAGAAGGCTGCAATGTTTTTGTCTGAGCTTAGCAACATCCCTAGCAACCAATAGGAAAGTTGCCTACCCCTTACTATATAAGAACATCCCCAGCAGCCCTTGTATTCAGTATTTTGCAGATCTGAGAGAGACAGCAGTGTTATTGCTATGCTCTCTGCTTTCCTGTGTCATTACATTTGATAGTTAGCTTATATATAAATAATACAGATAGGTATTTGCCCTAGTCATGGAACCCCTGACTCAACTAGTTAATGGATCGGTGGGTGAATTTTTATCAATTTATGATCTAATAAAGTATATATATTTTTAAATATACTGAGCATTCCATGGTTGTTTTTTAGCAACACCTTTAGGTTTGTATGATTGGTTCTCCGTTTGCCCTACTTTACGGCTTTATAGTGAGGCCTTCTTTTTTGGTTCTAGTTAATGGATCGGGACTGATTGAGGGATGGTCTATAGTGGGAATACAGGAATAAATTTCACTCTACGCTGATGACCTACTGGTATACTTAGCTGATGCGGGCCCATCCTTGGAAGCACTTCTAGATACCATAGATGGTTTTGGGAAGTTTTCAGGCCTCAGGGTCAATTGGACTAAATCCAGTTTCTGCTTAATAGATGAGATAAATCCTGCAGATATAACCCCCCTGTCCCCACTATGGAGTATATTACTCGTAAACTGGAAGCTTGGGAAAATTTACCATTGACCTTGATAGGTAGAACGAATATGATAAAAACTGCCATACTACCGAAACTTCTATATCTCTATAGAGCAGCCCCCATAAAGATTCCCCGTACCCACTTTGACACTCTAGATAAGATTTTCTTCCCTTTCCTGTGGAGCCACCAATCCCCTCGCATTGCTAGGAAATCTATGAAAGCCCTTTATAACCAGGGTGGGTTAAGACTTCCAGATATGTATGCGTCACCGCCAGACATCTGAGAAGCTCTGACAGACGTTCTTCAGAACCTCCTGCCTGAGGTTCTTTTGTTTTGCTTTTGTTTTGTCATCTCGTTTCCCTCTCTCAGCTGTCATCTAGTTGCACTTATTGCATCCCTTTAAATCCTCTCCCATACCGCCAAAACAGTCTCAAGCATGGATCCGGTTTCACTTTTGACTGAACTCATGATAGGGTATTTCATTGAAGGTAGCAGATCTCCGTAAAACTGTATATCAGTTTCAGGTGACCGGTTCAGCTTGCGTTCATGGAGTTTGTTCTGAGCCTAAGATCTCGCTCCCGGATACGTTCTCTGGGGGTAGTGAGAATTTAGTTCGTTTTAGAGAGGCTTGCAAACTCCATTTTCGCCTACTTCCCCATTCCTCTGGTGATGAGGAGCAGAGGGTGGGGATCATCATCTCGCTGGTCAGGGATAACGCTCAGTCTTGGGTCCTTTCGCTGCCGGTGGGGGCACGGCCCCTCCGTTCAGTGGATGAAATTTTTTTAGCCCTGGTTCAGATATATGATGATCCGGATCGTATTGCTCTGGACTACGTCTTTTATGCCAGGGTAAACAGTCCGCAGAGATATACTGTTCAGAATTTCGGAGATGGGCAGCTGATACTGGTTGGAATGATGCTGCACTCCGAAGTCAATTTTGCCATGGTCTTTCAGAGGGATTGAAAGATGCATTTGCCTTTCATGAGAGACCTATCTCTTTGGAGTCTGCCATATCTCGGGCCGTTCGTATTGACAGGCGCCTTTAGAGAGAGAGGAGAGATCACTCCTTCCTGTCATACTCTGTCAAAGGACAGTGCGGCGGTCTCATTCAGTGCACAGGGGTCTCAGTCTCTCTCAATCCCTTCTGAGCAGGAGCCCATGCAGCTGGGTTTGCTTGCCTCTGACAATAGAAGATTAAGCTGTCAGAGGAGGGTTTATTTTTGTTGTGGAGGTATAAATCATTTGGCAAATGTTTGTCCCTCTAGGATATTCTGGCAGTTTTTTTTAGAGTAATAAAGAAACAAAAAGAAAAAATCCTTCTAAAAACGGATTTTTTCTATCTGTTACTATTGGCAAGGTTGATGCGGAAATTGAATGTTTTCCGTTTGCTTGTAGTTCCTGTTTTGTCTTAGCTGCCAGGGTGGCGCTAGCGTGCAAGAACATTTTTTGTGAGATTTTTGTAGATAGTGGAGCAGCTGTCAATCTCATTGATAATCAATTTGCTATAACACATGGTTTCCAGGTATGCACTTTGGGAAAGGATATACCTGTCTTTGCTATTGATTCCACTCCACTTTCTCAGAAATAGTTAAAGGGCATAGTTTACAATATCCGTTTGATTGTGAGTGATACTCATGTTGAGGATGTGTCATGTTTCATCCTAAGCGGGTTGCCTACTCCTCTAGTGTTGGGGCTACCCTGGCTCACTAAACATAACCCCACCATTGATTGGCAAGCGAGGCAAATAAATGGTTGGAGTGACTTTTGCAGAGAGAATTGCATCACGACATCTGTTTCAGAGGTTTCTACTAAGACTGTACCATCTTTTCTCTCTGAATTTTTGGATGTGTTTTCTGAGAGTGGTGTTCATGAGCTGCCCCCTAACAGGGAGTACGATTGCCCAATTAATCTCATCTCAGGCGCCAAGCTACCTAAATCTCATTTATACAATATCTCTGAGAGCCTGAGAAAGGGACACATACGACCCTCGAAGTCACCTGTTGCCGCTGTTTTTTTCTTTGTTAAGAAAAAAGATGGTTCTTTAAGTCCATGTCTGGATTTCAGGGAGCTGAACAGTATCACTATTCGTGACCCTTATCCACTTCCTCTGATCCCGGACCTGTTTAACCAGATTGTTGGGGCTAAAGTTTTTTCCAAGTTGGATTTAAGAGGGGCATACAACCTGGTCAGGGTCAGAGAAGGAGACGAATGGAAGACTGCCTTCAATACCCCTGAGGGCCATTTTGAGAATTTGGTTATGCCTTTTGGTTTGATGAATGCTCCAGCCGTCTTTCAGCATTTTGTGAACAGCATTTTTTATCATTTAATGGGGAAATTTGTACTAGTGTATCTAGATGACATTTAGATTTTTTATCCTGATTTCAAAACTCATAAGGACCACCTACGTCAGGTCTTGCTCATCCTGCGGGAGAATAAATTGTACGCTAAACTGGAAAAATGTGTGTTTGCGGTTCCAGAAATTCAATTTCTGGGGTTTCTTCTCTCCGCTTCTGGTTTTCGCATGGACCCCGAGAAGGTCCGCGCTGTGCTTGAGTGGGAGCTTCCTGAGAATCAGAAGGCGCTGATGCGTTTTTTGGGTTTTGCCAATTATTACAGGAAGTTTAATTAGAATTATTCCTCTGTTGTTAAACCACCCACTGATATGACTAGGAAGGGGGTAGATTTTTCCTCCTGGTCGGTAGAGGCGCGTAAGGCCTTTTCTAGTATCAAGGAGAGTTTTGCTTCCGCTCCCATCTTGGTACAACCTGATATCTCTCTGCCCTTCATAGTTGAGGTGGACGCTTCTGAGGTGGGTGTGGGGGCGGTCTTGTCTCAGGGTCCCTCTCCTGCCAAATGGCGACCGTGTGCCTTTTTCTCGAAGAAACTCCTCCGCAGAGAGAAATTACGATGTGGGAGATAGGGAGTTGTTGGCTATGAAGTTAGCTTTTGAGGCATGGCGCCATTGGCTAGAGGGAGCCAGACACCCTATTACCGTGTTTACCTTGGAATCGGCCAAGCGTCTGAACCCGAGACAGGCCAGATGGTCTTTGTTCTTTTCAAGGTTTAATTTGTTGTCACGTTCCGCCCTGGAGTTAAGAATGTGAAGGCGGATGCCCTGTCACGTTGTTTTCCGGGAGGGGGGAACTTTGAAGACCCGGGTCCCATTTTGGCTGAAGGGATGGTTGTGTCTGCTTTTTATCCTGAATTGGAGGCAGAGGTTCAGGCAGCCCAGGCAGAGGCTCCTGATCTTTGTCCTCCTGGGAGGTTGTTTGTGCCTCTCACTTTGCGACACAAGGTTTTTAAGGAGCACCACGATACTGTCCTTGCTGGGCACCCGGGGGGTAGAGCCACAGTGGATCTCATTGCTCGGAGATTCTGGTGGCCGGCTCTTCGTAAGTCGGTTGAGGGTTTTGTGGCAGCCTGCGAGACCTGCGCTCGTGCGAAAGTCCCTCATTCACGGCCATCGGGTCCTCTCCTTCCGTTACCTATTCCTTCCCGTCCTTGGACACATCTGTCCATGGACTTCATTACAGACCTGCCTCGCTCCTCGGGGAAGACGGTGATTCTGGTGGTGGTGGACCATTTTAGCAAAATGGCGCATTTTGTTCCTTTTACTGGCTTGTCCCAATGCTAAAACGTTGGCGCAGGCATTTATTGATCACATTGTCAAACTGCATGGTATCCCTTCAGGCATAGTCTCTGATAGGGGCATGCAGTTTGTTTCCAGATTCTGGAAGGCCTTCTGTTCTCGCTTGGGGGTTCGGTTGTCATTCTCTTCTGCTTTCCACCCGCAGTCGAATGGCCAGACAGAGTGCGTCAATCAGAATCTAGAGACATATCTGCGTTGTTTTGTGGCGGAGAATCAGGAGGATTGGTGTTCTTTTCTCTCCCTTGCTGAGTTTGCTTTTAATAACCGTCGTCAGGAGTCCTCTGATAAGTCACCATTTTTTGGTGCATATGGGTTTCATCCGAAGTTTGGGACATTCTCTGGAGAAGGGGCTTCTGGTTTACCTGATGAGGAGAGATTCTCCTCGTCTTTGTCATCTATTTGGCAAAAGATTCAGGATAATCTAAAGAGCATGAGTGAGAGATATAAGTGTGTGGCGGATAAGAGACGTGTGCCTGGTCGGGACCTGAATGTTGGTGATCTGGTATGGTTGTCTACTAAGAATATCAAATTGAAGGTTCCCGCCTGGAAGTTGGGTCCTAAGTTTATTGGGCCTTACAAAATCTTGTCCGTCATCAATCCCGTTGCCTACCGTCTTGATCTTCCTTAGACTTGGAAGAGGCCATAATGTTTTTCCCTATTAAAACCTTATGTCCAACCCACTGTACCCTCCTCTTTGCCTCCTCCTTCGATTGTGGTTGATGGTAATCTTGAATTTCAGGTCTCTAGGATTGTGGATTCCCGTGTTGTCCGGTTCTCTCCAGTACCTTGTTCATTGGGAGGGTTATGGTCCTGAGGAAAGGATGTGGGTCCCAGTGACGGACATTAAGGCCACTCGTCTCATCATGGCTTTCCATAGGTCCCATCCTGAGAAGGTGGGCTCTGAGTGTCCGGAGTCCACTCGTAGTAGGAGGGGTACTGTCACCGCCAGACATCTGAGAAGCTCTGACAGACGTTCTTCAGAACCTCCTGCCTGAGGTTCTTTTGTCATCTCGTTTCCCTCTCTCAGCTGTCATCTAGTTGCACTGATTGCATCCCTTTTAAATCCCCTCCCATACTGCATCACTTTGCGGTTTTTATACAACTTCCTGGAGTGTGCTGATGCTAGAAGCTGTTACTACTGCATCCACAAGATAAGTCTGTTTTCTTTATTTCTGTCTGCCTGTCGGCTTGATCCTAGGTGACCCTAACTCCCTCCGTATTAAGTGTAGGGAGCCGGTGGTCGTGTCCCCTCACTATTATAGGGTGTTCAGGTGTCATACAGTCGAGAAACGAGGGTATGCAATTTTCTACCATTGAGATTTTTGTAGCCCCGGCTACAAACATGCTGGATGAGTTGGTCTTCTCCAATCAGACACCTGCTCCTACAGCCCAACTTCACTGCCACTCTCCATTACGCTCACTTCATTTGAAGTACACTCTGTTCGCATCTACTCTCCCTCCAACCTTCAAGTAGCTGTCATTTACCGCCCCCAGGCCCAGCCACCATCTTTCTTGACCACTTTAACACCTGGCTACTACACTTTCTTTCTGCCAACATCCCCACTATCATCATGGGTAACTTTAACATTCCTATTGACACCTGCCACTCAGCCGCCTCTAAACTCCTATCACTCTCTTCTTCCTTCGGACTCTCTCAGTGGTCTTCCACTCCCACCCACAGAGATGGTTACACTCTGGATATTATCTTTACCCGCCTCTGCTCCCTATCTAACATTTTCGCCTCTCCCCCTATCTGACCACAATCTACTCACCTTCTCTTCATTGGTCTCTTCTGCTGCTCCCCCAGTCCACACACTAGCACACCCCCGCAGGAACCTTAAACATCTCGACTTTCGCTTGCTTTCTGACTCTCTTCTGTCACTCTCTACTATTTGTTCCCTCCAAGACCCAGATGCTGCCACCATCCTGTATAATACCACAATAAGTACAGCTCTGGTTGCCCCCCTCACACACAACAAAACTTGAAAAATCAACAGACAACCTTGGCACACCAACCTGACCAAAAAAAAACATACAAGCTTCCTGGGCTGCTGAGCGGCGATGGAAGAAATTCCATTCTAAAGATCAATTCACTGCATACAAGCAATCCATCCTCCTATTCAAATCCTCACTCGCTGATGCAAAACATGCCTACTTCTCATCTCTCATATGTTCCCTGGCCCACAGCCCTAAACAACTTTTTAACACTTTTAACTTCCTTCTCCGTCCCCCAGCGCCCCCACCCTCTCATCTCAGCTGAGGACTTTGCTACATACTTCAAACTAAATATAGTCAACATCAGAGAAAGCTTCAGTACACAGTCCCCACAGACCCTCTACACAACTGCTCAGTCCTCTTCTCCCAAAACCTGCTTCTCCAATATTACAGGAGAAAAACTCACCACCTGTGCACTTGACCTAATCCCATCCCACCTCATCCCTAACCTCACCACAGTGTTTATCCCAGCCCTAACTCAACTCTTCAACCTATCACTAACCTCTGGTGTCTTTCCCTCTGGTTTTAAACATGCTACCATTACACCTATCCTCAAAAAGCCTTCACTTCACCCATTTTCATTGTCCAGTTATCGCCCCATATCACTTCTTCCATATGCCTCAAAGCTACTTGAACAACATGTCCATTATGAACTGTCCTCTCACCTGTTCAAAATTACTAACAAATTCATACAAGGCTGTCCACAACCTGTCCCCATCCCTACATCTCTGAGCTACTTTCCCGATACATCCCAACACGCACTTTCCGATCCTCACAAGACCTCCTTCTCTCCTCCTCTTATCACCTCTTCCCACAATCGCCTCCAAGATTTCTCCCGTGCATCCCCCACACTCTGGAACTCACTAGCCCAACATATCAGACTCTCACCTACAGTGGAATTCTTCAAAAGAAACCTGAAAAACCCACCTCTTCAGACAAGCCTACAACCAGTGACCCTGCTGCCTCTATACCACCATGACCAGATTCATCCTCACCTACTGTGTCCTTCTCCCATACCATGTAGATTGTAAGCCCTCACGGGCAAGGCCCTCTCTCCTCCTCTACCAGTTTGTAACTTGTCTTGTTTATGCTTAGTGCAATTGTCTGTATTATGTATGTATACCTCTTTTCATATGTACAGCGCCATGGAATGAATGGCGCTTTAATAATAAATAATAATGATACAGGCTTTAGCCTGGATACACGATGAGATACGGTCTTTAGCCTCCATACAAGATGAGATACAGCCTCTACCCTGGATAAAAGAAGAAATACAGCCTCTAGCCTAGATGCAAGATGAGATACAGCCTCTACCCTGGATGCAAGATGAGATACAGCCTCTAGCCTAGATGCAAGATGAGATACAGCCTCTAGCCTAGATGCAAGATGAGATACAGCCTCTAGCCAAGATGCAAGATGAGATACAGCCTCTACCCTGGATATAAGATGAAATACGGCCTCTAACCTGGATACTAGATGAGATATGGCCTCTACCCTGGACACTAGATGAGATACGGCCTCTACCCTGAATACAAGATTAAATATGGCCTCTACCCTGGATACAAGATTAAATATGGCCTCTACCCTGGATACAAGATTAAATATGGCCTCTAACCTGCATACTAGATATACAGTATGGCCTCTAACATGGATACAAGATGAGATATGGCCTCCACCCTGGATACAAGATGAGATCGGGCTCTAGCCTGGATACAATATTAAATACGGTTGGGCATGGAGTCATAGAGGTTCTGGTATTCTGTAGCACATTTGCCCACAGATGTTACAGCTGGGTCTGTAGATCCTGCATACTTGTAGGCTGGTGAAGCTGGCATTCCAGTTGGTCCCATAAATGCCTAATTGGCGATTAATCTGAAGACCAGGCAGCACAGGAAGTGATGCAATCTGACGCACACATTCCTGGGAAACCCTTGTGTGTGGACTTGCATTATCCTGCTGAAAAATGCCAATTGAAAGTCCTGCCATGTGAGGCAATATGTGGTCACAGGATGTCCAACACATATCACTGAGCTGTTAGTGTCCATTGTATCACAATTAGGGGTGATTGAGTGTTGTATGTCATGGCTCCCTAGATCATTGCAACATCAGCTGGTGAAGTGTGTCACTCTGCAGCAAAGGCAGAATTGACGCACTCACAAGATCTCCATACTCTAATCAGTCCTTTACGGGGGTTCTAAACAGAGCCTGGATTTGTAGCTAAAAACAATATGGTTCCAGTCCGTAGGAGTCCACTTGTCTCATTTATGACACGACTTCAAACAAAGGTGATGGTGGCTAGCTGTCAATGGCAGGACACCTAATGGGTGCCTTGACACCAGATTTTCTTCTGCTAAGCTTCTGGAATTGTTTGGGCAAAGACAAGGGTGTGTATTGAAGGTGCGCCAATTTGTCAAAATAACCATCCTGTTTCACTCAGTCCAATGATGCTCCGTGTCTCAAAGTTTGTCAACTAGGCAAAATGTCTGCAAGTGCATCATAAAAACATGTCTAGCAGTCAATCTCTCACCAAGAGGTACCCTATCCAAAAGTAGCCTCTGAGAGCCTTGTTATAGGGTATCTGGTGAAGTACTTTTATGCTCTCTTGTGGCAAGTGTCTATTCAGACCATTCCTGTAATCATTTACATATCTGTCTGAGACATAACTGCATGATGAGTTTTGCATCAATCTGACATTTCTGTGTATGTACATTTTTTGGGTGTGTCAATGAGTGTTTTTCCCAGATAATTATGGACCAGTAGGTCGCTCTCACATTTGGCCTCTGCTTGTTGAATATCACATATTCTTAATGCATTTTTAAATAGTGTTAAAAAAATTTTTTTATTGTTTCCAAACATTTTATTGAGTTTCTCAATTAAACACCGAACTCCTGAGTATGGGGAATAATAATACAATTATGGCAAAAATAATATAATATGTAATTACACAAGAGCAACACAGTTATACAGCTGTATATACAGTAAAGCCAAAGAATGTATCTCTGGGTGATTCACATGTTTCATTTGAGGTTGTATATATTATATCAAGATATATATTTTCTTAATGTCTTATATATTAAATCTTACAGCTCGAGGTATTCTTATTTCAGATATGTATTATATATCCACAGGCTGAGAGAGGTGCCCTGGTTACAGATATAGTCAAGCTCACTATACTACACTATTTCATTAACTTTCAAGAGTTCCAGAAACAGTGGGACAGTGAGTTAAGCTGTTTTTTTTTTAGACCCAACTGGATCTTGCAGCTTGGATATGGTGGTCAGTGGGACAAGGTCAGAGAACCCCCATTCTAGATACAGGTGCAGATCCCAGATGTGGGACCCATACATGTCTGAAATGAGAATAAAACAACTTTGCTGTATAATTATCATGAAGATAATGTTATTTGTGGTCATGGTTGCGGAGATACTGACCCGACCTAATGAGTGAAACAGCTTACCTGAAAGTCATGAAACTAACTGAAGATGGCTAGCGGTGTGCCCATAGCCATGAGCGTGGGTAGGCCTATAAGGGGGCATACCCTAGGTGAGATGCTGAAAAGGGGAGGGAGGGGCACCGGAAGCGCACGTGAGTGGGGCAGGATATGCTGGGGGTTTTAAAGAGCCCTACTCCCCTCCCACAAAAGCAGGCTGAGGATGGATTGGCAGGAAGCACAGGTTGGGGCCTTAAGCCCTGCAAAGTGACGACAGAAAAGCTCCATGTCTAGCGCAGCCCAGTTGATCATGTACTTGTCGGGATTCGAACCTGTGACCAGCCACATCCCGGGCGGTAGCCCTGCTTACTAGGCTACCGTCCTCTCTGGACATTCCTCCCTGAAGCCAATTAGTTAACCTCAGTCTTGCCAAGCCTTGCTCATCACCCTTGATTCCCCACACCTGGTACTTCCCTATATAAGTCCAGCCCCTTGCACTCCAGTTTGCTGATTATTGAGCTCCTGAGCCTTGATCAAGCTTCTCCTCATCTGCTGCTCTTGCTACTACTGGAAATCCACTGCTGACCAGGAATTGACTACCGACTACTCTTCTGCTTTGTCTCTACCTACTGAACTGCTACCACCGTTGCCATCCGGATTGTCTGACCACGCTTACTGCCGCGTGCCCTGACCCACCGCCTGCCTACCGACTACGCCTCTGCCAGACTTCCTGCACCTACTACCTGCCTGTGGTCCTTGCCACTGGGCTCCACTCCTACCTCCAGCCAGCTGTCCTCTGACTCAGGTGAGCCCGTAGGACTGTTACAGTACTGGAACTGAGCCAGGGCTGCGGCTGCATTTGCTGAAAAGGAACGATGGTAATTGTAGAATGCAAAACCACTGTATTTATGCCCCATGTCGGTGACCCTGTAGAGATATGTTTCTAGCTCTTCACGTCTCCCTAGTTGGGCAGAACATATAATGTCCTTGAAAAGGCTGAAGGCCAGGACAAATTCAGTAATGGATAATTTTTTATTGAGTTGGGCATCTTTGGAGTTGAGGATGATTGAAACGTCGCCGCAGGCGATTGTCTTATTTTCAAGTGAATCCCGGATGGCAATTCGGGATGGAGGCCAGGTTGACGTCCCTCCCAGCCAAGATGTCCTTCTTGATGTTATCAGGAACAAACTGAGAAGGCGCAATGTCGGGTATACTCGAAGCCCTACCTGGTGAAGGACAACGAGAAGTGGAGGGGATTGACGCCTGTGGGCCCGGTTGGCTGGTAGCGGACGGGCGAGCTTCCACCGCAAGCAGCCTAGACTGTATATCAGACACAGTGGAGGTGATGTTGTTTATCGCGACATGCAACTGTGTCCGGGCGAGCTGGATGGTGGACATCGAAGCCTGTTCCTCAGCTGGAGCTGCAGGCTCTGTGAAAAGCAGTCTGTATAATTCAGCCTTTCTGGTGGAGGCCGGGTGACGAATCCCCCGACGATTTAACTCCGCGATCAGCTTGGGAATCGTCCAACTTCTTAGCGAGACACTGCTGGCCCGCTCTGACATCTGGGTTTCCGGGACCGACAGCGCATCATCTAGGTCCGCCACTTGTGACATGTCTGCAGCTGCGAGGCAAAACAAGAAAACTTAAAGGACCTGGGTGGGGCTCCCTCCCCCCGTGGGTGAGCGAGACGTGAATAGCTGGTGACCTGACGAAAGAAAGAACGGTGGTGAGTGAAGGGGAGGAAGAGACGTGAACGAAAGAGGGCCGGAAATGAGATTTGAGAAGCCCTAGTTACCTGGACCGAAAGGCTTCGACCTGAATAAATGACAGGAAAATAAAATATTATACTGTAACAGAATAAGCTATGTGCCCCCCAGAATTACTAATGCCGTCTTCTCTTCTCTGTGCAAAAAAAACGAGAAAAAAAAAACCTTACCTCCTCCATTTGATGGCCCCACTGTTCACTGTGGTGCGATCAAATGGATAAGGCGAGATCTTTTTTATTTTCTTAACACAAGTGGGGGGAGAAGGTAAAGGCCATACTAACAAGCACCCCACAATGGAAACCTCATTACTAACAGCCCATATAGGAAAATACCGGCAATTATTATTGGCAGTAGAAAAAAATTACTGGCACCAGCACTAAATCACCAGTGTGGCCAGCCGGGTGGCAACCCTACTCAGATCAGACCCCCAATCCTTATCTGACACCACAAATCAGATACCCAATGCTCAGCAGACCCCACCCCCCAATCAGAACCCCAACCTCCATCAGCCAGTTTAAAAAATATATAAACTTACCTTTCCTGCGGCACTGCCACTCGATGCTCCCTGGTCTTTTTCCGGTCCGTGCTGTACTGTGAATGGATGTCGGCCGGAAGAAGACCAAGGAGCGGTGAGTACAGCTGGCGGAGAGCTAGACTCATTGCTCCCCGCACCTCCTGCATACTGATGACCACCTCTATAATTAGTGGAAAAAAGTGTGTCTTATAGGCTAAAAATACAATGAACATTACCACCAACATATTTCCTCAAAAAAATAAAAAAGTTCATATAAAATGCCATAATTGATGCCCATAACGCTATGGCTAATGAGCTGGAGGCCCTCAAGTGGAAAATGGCAGACCTGGAAGATCGTTCCAGACGGAACAATGTAAAATTTAGGGGTATTCCTGAAGATGTGACTTCCCAAGATCTGCAAGCATACCTGAGGGGGCTGATAAGGGCTCTCTTGCCGCAGATTCCAACTCCTGATATGATTATCGATAGAGCTCACAGGCTTCCCAAACCCCACACACTTGGGCCCTAATGTTCCGCGCAACACTTTAGCGCGCATCCATTTCTTTCACACCAAGGAGGCAATTATGGCTGCAGCGAAGAATAAGACTGCGCTACCTGCTCCATACCAGAAGGTTAAACTCTTCACTGACCTCTCCATGGTCACCCTCCGAAGGCGCAGAGCATTACAGCCTATTACAACTGCCCTCAGGGATAATGACTTCCCGTACAAATGGGGCTATCCTCTAAAGATCCTCGTCCAGAAAAATGGACAAACGCACACCATTAAGACCCTGGAGGAAGGGAAGCAGTTACTTCACCTCTGGCAGATCCCTTTGTCTTCCAGCAAAGTGGGTGCGGATCCCACCACCGCTGTTCTTGATACCCCCCTTATATCGGAGGACTGATCCCTCACGAGTGATGGCTAGCGTGCAGGGACTTCTCTGTCTACCGCATTGGAATTTCCCGTGTTCTATATTCGAGCGCTGACTTAGCGGAGGTTATGTTTAGGTGCAGGTCCCACTGTCACCATTACCTGTTTTGGTTTATTCCAATCTAGCATTGGACTTTCGCCCTGTCTTCACCTAGACGGTTATACCCGCCCTATTCAATACCTACTGAATCTTAGATGGATATTTAAGTCTTATTTGTTTGTTATTCTTCCCTCCCTCTCTCTTCCCTCTCTTCCCTGTTGTAGAACCATAAGTGCCTGCAATCTCTGTCTCATTGATATCAGACCCTGACATTGTGCTTCTTCATCTGATCCAAGGGTTGCAAACAGTGGTTCCCTCTTAACATCATGGGCCTCAAGATTATGTCCCTTAATGTTAAAAGCCTGAACTGTCCTCAGAAGAGGTCTTATATGTGGAACGAAGCTCTGACAGCTAATGTTGATATTCTATGTATTCAGGAGACCCATCTACTGCAAGCAGATGCCAACAGAGTGCGCCACCGTTTATTTCTTGTTATCCTGCAGTCGCATTGTGACAAGAAAAAGAGAGGTACCCTGATTGCGGTTAAAAACACTGTCGCCTATACCCATATTAAATCCAAAATTGACCCACAAGGTCGATATATCATCCTAGTTTGCTCTATCAACAGGATTGTATACACGCTGGTGAACCTATACGCCCCTAACTCACACCAGTTGGCTTTCCTACATAAACTTATGCGCAATGTAAACAAGCTTAAACAAGGGAAAGTGGTTATATGCGGAGATTTTAATGCTGTCCTGCACCCTACTATTGACTCCTCTTCTTCTGCCAGACGCTCTGATGCGGGAGTTGCCGCCTTCCTGCACTCTGAGGGCCTCGCAGATGTGTGGAGAGCACAGCACAGCCTTGAGAGAGATTACACCTTTTTTTCCCCGATACATCTGTCCTACTCACGAATTGACATGTTTATGATGGATCACACAGCTTTACTCCATACTCTTTCCACTGACATTGGCCTAATTAAGTGGTCCGACCATGCCCCGATTACTATTGTCTGAGAGGAGCAGTTTCAGTCCACTAGGCCCCCTATCTGGAGGAATAATACATTTCTCTTTAACAACCCAAAGCATGTATCTGAGCTTTCTGCACAGTTGACTGAATACTTTCAGTTCAACAATGGTTCAGTTTCTGATAAATTCATATATGCGAGGCTCTCTAATCAAACTGAACTCTGCTGTGAGAAGGCTCAGAGAACGAGACATTACTCAGACATTGGAGGACATCGCTAGATTGGAGACAACCAATAAGTTAGCTCCAACCTATCAATGCTCCACCGAGCTTAGGGAAGCCCGAAACAAGCTTAGCAGCTTGCTTCTTCAAAACTACCACAAGTCCCTCCTACGGCTTCGTTCTAAATACTATTCTCAGAGCAACAAAGCTGGCAGACTCTTAGCTCAACAACTAAAATCCCAGCAATCAAAATCAAAAATCCCCCATCTGGTGCACCCTGGGAATAAAGCAAAATTGACGGATCCCCGTGAAATCACCAACCAATTTAAATTGTATTATCAGTCGCTTTATAACTTGAAAGAGACTGTGATTACTCTACCTCGGTGGAGAGCTTCCTCACTCAAGCGTCTCTCCCTGCTCTCTCTCAGACACAACTGCAATCCCTTAACGCTCCATTCTCGCTTGTTGAAATTAATAAGGTTATCGGATCTCGCCCAGTTGGGTAAGTCCCCAGGTCCTGATGGACTCTCTAATGAATACTTCCTCCACTTCCAAGATATTATTGCTCCTTACATGCTTGACATGTTTAAGTTAGTACAGGATGGTCATCTTTTTCCCCCGGATATGTTGGAAGCTCTCATAGTCACTATCCCGAAACCTGGCAAAGTCCCTGATGTGCCTCAGAATTTCCGCCCTATCTCGCTGCTTAACTCCGACATAAAAATTTTTGCCAAACGTATTGCTAACAGATTAGCTCCACTCCTCCCCTCCCTGATCCATCCCGACAAAACAGGGTTTGTGACCGGCCGACTAGCGTCTGATAATACTAGACGGACTGTAGACTTGTTTAACTATGCCGAATTACGTAACCTCCCAATGCTTGCGATCACACTAGATGCGGAAAAAGCATTTGACCGCCTGCATTGGGACTACACGTTCTCTACTCTCCGCCAGATGGGCTTTTCGGGACAGATATTGCAGACTATCCATAGCTTATATTCCTCTCCATCCGCGAGGGTCTGGGTTAATGGTGTGGTGTCGGATCCGTTTGCAATCACCAATGGATCCAGGCAGGGTTGCCCCTTATCTCCCCTATTGTTTATCCTAGCGTTGGAACCTCTGGCACAGTCCATAAGAAACTCGCCTTCAATAACCGGAATGGAAGTAGGGAGTAGATCCCATAAGATCACACTCTATGCGGACGATATTATTCTTACGTTAACCAACCCCGGTAATTCGCTGGACGCCGCCCTTTCTATTATCTCACAATACGGGTCTCTCTCCTACTATAAAATAAATAGCGCCAAGTCTCAAGCTTTACCTATTAATATTCCACAAGCTGAGATAGCCTCATTGAAATCCTCCCATGACTTAGACTGGCAAACTTCGGAGATCCCTTATTTAGGGGTTAAGATTACCTCTCCTTGCTTTATAGTAGAAACTACCTCCCCCTTCTTGATACTATGCAGAGAGACCTTAACAGCTTTTCTATGAAAGCTTTATCCTGGGTGGGTAGAGTGGCATCATTCCAAATGATGACCCTACCCAAGTTCATATACATTTTTTGAGCCCTCCCAATCCCGGTCCCTATGACTTTTTAAAAAAAAGCACAGTCCACCCTGGGTAAATACATTTGGGGTCCGACCAAACCTAGAGTAGCACGTACATTATTATCCAAGAAAAAGCTAGTTGGCGGATTAGGCCTTCCGGACATTAGGGATTATTTTCAAGCAATAGCACTCTCTTTTGCCCGGGAATGGTGGACCCCAGATGACACGAAGGCCTGGATCCAGATTGAGCAACACACTATAAAACGTGCCTCATTGAAGGACTACCTGATCCATCTGTTGTGGAACCCATCCCAGCCACGTGGAGACTTACTGACGATAAGACTAGTTAGTAGCCTGTGGTCTTCTATCCACAAGATGCAGAGGGATACGGTAGCCACCCTTCTTACACAAGCCACTATAGGAACATTGGAGCTAACCATCCCTGACATTAATTTGACGGTCTGGCGTGAGAGAGGGATCACCTTGATCTCCCAGATTATGTCAGATGACTGTCTCCTCCCCTTTGATATTCTCCATCGCTTGTTTGCATTGCCGCATACAGAATTTTACAATTTTCTTAGAATCAGACACTTCATTGCTAAGATTCAGCAAAGTCCACCCTCAATTAACTCAGACATGTGGAGACTGTTCCAGTACCCATTCCTTTTTTAAAAAACATACTACGCGATATGTGTATGATGTTTTGGGGAAAAAGCCACTTTTGCCAAAACATTGCCCATCAGGAAATGGGAAACAGAATTGGGGAAAACTTTTTTAGACGAGCAGTGGGTTCAAGCTATCAGATTCCTAGTCTCCAATTTCAAATATGTCTCCCACTATGAAGCAGGGCTGAAGACCCTCCTGCATTGGTACTTCACTCCACAGAGACTGAGCAGAATCTACCCTTCCTCTTCCCCCAACTGTTGGAGGGAATGCGGGGCCAGAGGTTCTTTACTCCATATCTTATGGACATGCCCTGTAATCTCTCAATTCTGGCGCAGTGTTTTTGACCTGATTACTGGGTTTACCTCCCGGGTTGTGGACCCTTGCCCTGAACTGGCCCTCTTGTTGTTGGGTATTCATAATATCCCACTGGAACACAGGAACTTAGTGGGACACATCTTGCTCAGTGCTAAATTGATCATTACACGTTATTGTTTCGCCAACCATAGCAGAGGTCATATTAGAGGTTAACAAATCGTGCAGGTATGAAAACCTAGTGCCTTCCACTATTATTCCTCTGAAGTCCAGGCTTCTCACTTGGAGTCCATGGCTCAATAACTCAAACTACATTCCCTAAAGTGAAGGGAGGTTCCCGATCCTGGATTGAGATTGGGGCGAAGCATCATTTGCAAGGCAAATTTGGGTCCCTTGAATTATGATGACTTGTGACAGGGTCTACTGTACCACCCCCCTCTTGTGACCTTACTCACTATGCAAACTATTACTGTACACCATTGTCCTACCGATTAGCCTACCGCATAGGCGTACATTGTTATGCTTTCTATTATTGTGATCTATGGCTTGAATCGCCAATCCGTTAAAGGAATCCCTTACCGTCGCATTTACAGTCACGATATTTGGCACACAGGTACACCAGATATCCAGGGAGGTTTTAGACCGGGTCTCAGCTCTCTAGCACGTATGCAAATCACAAAATGCAAATATAGCACATCGCATGACCGACATTAGCTAATAGAAGCCTGCAAGTCTTTCTCTTCATATCCTGACTGCCATACACTCAGTTTTACACCAGGTTTCAATAACAACCCAGCCATTTTTGTTCACTGCTGCAGGTCAGCTTTAATGAAGCAGGGCGCTGCGGATGGTACTGTTAAGGGAGCAGAGTGCTGCGGAGGTCACAATTTAGGGGGCAGGTAGGGTGGCCATTCAGGCCACCCTCAAAAGACAGACTTAAAACCCTGCCCCCAGGTCCTATTAAGCCACACCCCGATCTGGTTAGGCAACGCCCCCTCCCAGTCAGCAGCCAACAGGGATTAATACAAATTAAAGGTAAAAATCAACTTCTGTCAGTACAGGGGTGGGAGGGACAGTGACTTTCTTCCTGCCGCTCACGCTTGTTAGGGAAGTAGCCCTTTACCTATGATTGTTGGAATCTAAATTAAAGGGATTGGAGCGCTCGGGAAACTGACACAAGCATTGGATCTAGTTGTATCTAGACAAGCTCACAATAATATGGGCTTCAAAAAGAAGAAAAGCATCACATGACAAACATGACATTTGCAGTTACAAGATGAAAAGCATCACATGACAAACATGACATTTGCGGTTACAAGATACAGATCATACTTGGGTTTCCATTCCTCTCTCCTCTGCACTTCCTGAGGCTCAGACTACACCATCTGCTAGAGAGGAAACTGTGGGGTGGGGTGGGTTCTATCACACACATAAACTGACTTTCTGACCTTGTTTTTAGACATTATTATTATCTGTCTATTTAACCCTGTAAGCTCCATTTAGGACCTGACCTAAATCTCCCATATACACAAGATGGAGGACATGTTTATAGAAAATGGATTCTCATCCCTCACACGCTCAGACAGCATAGTGTTCAAAAGAATATCCCTGCATCCGTTCAGGCCCTGCGCTGGACGGAGGACAGGGAGTCTACAAGCCGGACTGTCCAGCCTAAAACCGGACCCCTGGCCACCTGAGGGGCAGGATGCTGTGGGGGTCACAGTTAAGGGGATGGTCCTCTATGGAGGTCAGGGTTAAGGGGAAGATTGCTGTAGAGGCCAATGTTCAGGGGACTGGGTTTGTGGAAATCACTGTTAAGGATATGGGGCACTGTGGAGGTCACTAGTAAAGGGGCAGCCGCTGTGGAGGTCACTGTAAAAGGGGAGGGCGCTGTGGATGTTACTGTTATTGGGCAGAGAACTGTGGAGGTCACTGTTAAGGGGGATGCTGTTTAGGTCACTGTTAAGGCAGCAGGATACTGTGGAAATCACTGTTAACCCCTTAACGACCCATTCTCATCCTAAATCGCCGGCACTTAGCGCTAAAGGACGAGCGTTCTCGTCCTGCAGTCGTTTCCCCCCCCCCCACCCCCCGCGTGCGGTGAAAGCGATCAGCGGCAGAGCCGGATCCCTGCTGCATCCACCAGCATCGGCGATAACGCCGATGCCGGTGGATTAACCCCTCATATGCCGGAGCACTAATGAGCGCTCCCTCACCTCATACATCGGGTCCCCGCGCTGCTGTGGCGGGGACTCGATGGTTGCCATGGCAGCCCCAAGCCATTCCAAGGCTTGGGGCCTGGCATGTACGGAGGCCTAGGAGGCCCAGCCCCCAGGCTGGGTCTCCTAGGCAACTGTTAGCGTCTTACAATGTAAGACACTAACAGTTCAATACAGAACAATACGATGTATCGTGCTGCATTGAAACAGGGATCAGACCCTGTAATGTTGAAGTCCCAGAGTGGGACAAATAGTGAAAAAAAAAAGTTAATAAAATTAAAGTTTTACCAAAAAATGTAAAAGTCTCAAGTGAAAAACAATAAAAGCGTCCTTTTCCAAAAATAAAGTTATTAAAAAATAAAATAGGGAAAAGACATATAGAGGTATCGTCGCGTCCGTATTGACCAGCTCTATAAACATATCACATGACCTAACCCCTCAGATGAACACCGCAAAAAAAAAAAAAAAAAAAAAAAAAAAAAAATTGGGGTCGCCTTACATCACAAAAAGCGTAATAGCAAGCGATCAAAAAGTCATATGCACCCCAAAATAGTGCCAATCAAACCGTCATCTCATCCCGCAAAAAATGAGACCCTACCTAAGACAATAGCTTTTGGACTATGAAAACACTAAAACATGATTTTTTTTGTTTAAAAAATGAAATCATTGTGTAAAACTTACATAAATAAAGAAAAGTATACATATTAGGTATCGCCGCGTCCGTGACAACCTGCTCTATAAAAATCCCACATGATCTAACCTGTCAGATGAATGTTGTAAATAACAAAAAAAAAACTGTGCCAAAACAGCTATTTCTTGTTACCTTGCCTCACAAAAAGTGTAATAAAGAGCAACCAAAAATAATATGTACCCTAAACTGGTACCAACAAAACTTCCACCCTATCCCGTGGTTTCTAAAATGGGGTCACTTTTTTGGAGTTTCTACTCTAGGGGTGCATCAGGGGGGCTTCAAATGGGACATGGTGTCAAAAAAACAGTCCAGCAAAATCTGCCTTCCAAAAACCGTATAGCATGCCTTTCCTTCTGCGCCCTGCCGTGTGCCCGTACAGCGGTTTACGACCACATATGGGGTGTTTCTGTAAACTACAGAATCAGGGTCATAAATATTGAGTTTTGTTTGGCTGTTAACCCTTGCTTTGTAACTGGAAAAAAAATATTAAAATGGAAAATCTGCCAAAAAGTGAAATTTTTTAATTGGATCTTTATTTTCCATTAATTCTTGTGGAACACCTAAAGGGTTAACGACATTTGTAAAATCAGTTTTGAATACCTTGAGGGGTGTAGTTTCTAGAATAGGGTCATTTTTGGCTGGTTTCTATTATGTAAGCCTCGCAAAGTGACTTCAGACCTAAACTGGTCCTTAAAAAGTTGGTTTTGGAAAATTTCTGAGAAATTTCAAGATTTACTTCTAAACTTCTAAGCCTTGTAACGTCATTCCCAAAATGATCCTAACATGAAGTAGACATATGGGGAATGTAAAGAAATAACTATTTTGTATGTATTAATATGTATTATAGAAGTAGAGAAATTGAAACTTGGAAATTAGCAAATTTTTTTTTTACTCCATTTTACCAGTGTCATGAAGTACAATATGTGACGAAAAAAACATCTCAGAATGGCCTGGATAAGTCAAAGCGTTTTTTCACCACATAAAGTGGTCAGATTTGCAAAAAATTGACTGGTCCTGAAGGTGAAAATGAGCCCGGCCCTTAAGGGGTTAAAGGGGCATTCGCTATGGAGGTTACTGTTAAGGGAGCAGGGTACTGTTTATATCACTGTTAAGGGGGCGAGCCACTGTGGAGATTACTGTTAAGGGAGCAGGGTACTGTGAAAGTAACTGTTAAAGGGGCGGACGCTCTGGAGGTTGCTGTTAAAGGGCAGGACACCGCGGAAGTCACTTATCTTTCTACTTTTTCTTCCTGACCTCTGCATGCTTCCTCCTGAGCGCAGAGCGCTGGGCAGCATCGATCAACGTCAGCGGGCACTTGTAGAGCTGGCTCCTCATTGACTCAGCGTGCATGCTGATATGGAACACTGCGGCCCTGCGCTCCTCCTGAGCCTGCACTCCAGAGTGAGTCCCGACAGATGGGACGGGCGTCCCGCTGTGTGACCTGGCCAGATAGTGCAGGCCAGAAAATACTGGCACCGGCAGGAAGAACAAAATACCGGCAGGTGGCAACCCTACTGACAGCGCTCAGGCACGAGAGCTGGGCTGGTTTTGCCGAACAGCTGGCTGTCAGTCACAGGCGAAGGGGCAGGGAAGGGGGCAGTTACCTTAACTTGAAGAAAGGAGGCCGCTGCCCCCTTGACTTCAAGCTCAACTGGAAAATAGCGCGCGCAGGAGATAAAAGAACGTTTTTCATGCCGCATCTGGCTACAGGAAGAAAATGATCATTAGGGTCCATTCACACGTCCGCAAAATGGGTCCGCATCCGTTCCCATTAATTTTCAATAGAGCCGGAATGTGCTGTCCGCATCCGCACTTCCGTTCTGCAAAAAAATAGAACATGTACTATTCTTGTCCGCAATTGCGGACAAGAAAAGGCATTTTCTAGGAGAGTGTCGGCGATGTGCGGTCCGCAAAATGCAGAATGCACACTGCCGATGTCCGTGTTTTGCGGATCCGCAAAACACATACGGATGTGTGAATGGACCCTTAGAAACACACTGCTGGCTAATTTATGGCTGCCGACCGCAGACTGTTCTCTGCACTTTCTCACTATTTTCTGCGCTCTCGCAGAGAGAACAAGAGCCCTGACTACCGACCAGGACCTGCCCAGTATCTGCTGCACTGCTAGAGCTGAAGGACCTGGGGTGACGTCACCGTCATGTGATCCGTGTAGGGGGGCGGGGCTCAACACTGGAAAGGAAATTAGGTAGTGTAGGACCTGTGATGATGTCACTGTCATGTGATCATTGTAGGGGGCGGAGCTCAGCACTCGAAAGGAAGTAAAGCGGTGAAGGACCTGTGATGATGTCATGGTCATGTGATCAGTATAGGGGGCGGAGCTAGGCTGGTGATGCTCTGATCACATGATGGTGACATCACAACAGGTCCTTCCGCTCTGGTAGTGCAGCAGACACACGGCAGGTCCTAGTCCTAGTCAAGGCCTTTGTTCTCTTTCCAGCCTGCAGGTAAGATGAGCTGTGAGGAGACAGTGTGGTGGAGAGCTCAGACATGTCACCTCTGGAGATTTTTAATCCTATTATGTGGCGCTAAAAAAATCCGGGGGTCATTTATTAAGAGCGGCTTTTTAGTGCTGGCGGTGGATGGCTGAAGTTACGAAGAGGCGCCGGCCTCTCCGTAACGGCGGCGGATCCACCACTGGTCTAAATGTCAGACGGCTTCCGAGCTGGCTTATATTGAGACAATTTTCTATGCCTAAAACAGGTGTAGAAAATGGTAAATGAGACGAGCCTTCTGGTGCGTCCCCTTCTCCGCCCACACACGCCCCCTTTTTTTTAGACCTGGCGTGAGTGGGGAATAGTCGCAGACTGTGGTGCAAATAACTTTTGCACCACAATCTGCACCAGGTATGCGCCAAAAATTGCCATATTGTCTGATAGTAAATGACCCCCTATATTTGTACGGTGTCAGCCAATGGCTAACTGAGAAGATGACGACACCATTGTAAGCTTTGAGGCTCCTTGGGCCTCTTCTTCTTCTTCTTCTCCTTAGGACGGCATCTGGAGAGTCACATATTTCTACACCAGAGGTAGAGGAGACAAGTGATGTTCTACAGATCAATGTGAGTGGAGGAGGAAACAAACAGGTGAAGCAGTAAATTGTTGGAGCGCTTATAGATGAGGATTATATTGTCCTCTAATGGATGTCCAGTCCATGAATGTGAGGAACCCAAGAGGTCTGAGGGCCACATTCTTTACAAGATGTAGAAGGACATAAATCCATGAGACACGTTCATTCTTGATCTGAGTGTGTCAAAGGTTGTCATGAGCTTGTATTCCCAGACGCTCCTTAGATTTGAAATTCCCTTTCACTATCAATCCTTTCATGTCTGTGATGTTGTGGTCATGGTGGCAAAAGTTTTTAGGTCCAGGCAGATCTTTCCTTTCTTCTTTTACTGTGTGATGATGAGAGACCATTCTTGTTCCAAGAGGCCCCCAGTAGGACATTTGGTACCTACAATGAGGTTGACCAATATTTGATGTGGGGCAGGTGCATTCATGGACTGGATTATCTATTAGAGGATAGAAAAAAAACATATCTATGTCCATATCTAGAAGTGCTCCAGCAATTTCCTGACACAAATGTTTGTTTCCTCCCCCACTCATATCAATCTGTAAAACATCACTTGTCTCCTCTACCTCATTGTTACTATGTACTTTGGTATATAAATATCAGAATCTTCAGATACTGTCTTAGGAAAAGCCTGAGGAAGAGGCGCAAGAGGGGCCTCAAAAGCTTACAATAGAGTCGTCATCTTTTTCAGTTAGGCGTTAAAAGGTATCAACCACTGAGGAATCTCAATCTTTTTTATCTTCCATTATGTGGTGGATATGAAATGTTATGTAAAGGGTTAAATCCACAGGAAATGTCTGATATTGTAAACACAGTCAGCGGTAGTGTGAGAGGAGCAGATGGGATACAGGGAGCAGTGGAGGGTGGAGTAGTAGTAGGGACAGTGGGGTTGTCAACAGTTGGATTTCATGTAGAGAAGCGGGGCCCAGCTCAGCTCTCTCCAGTCTCTTCTCTAGGAGTTCTGGTGGGACCTGCATCTATCAGACATTTATCTCCTATGGATCTACCTGGAATCTCCATCTTGTGGCCCCTGGAATCCATGTGGTGGGGGCTCTGAGAAGCGGGGCCCCTCCAGGTTCTGGAGATGACATTTGGTCTTGTTCCCTGCATGATTTTCTCTCCTCTTCTCATAAAGGCGCCTGAAGTACTATAGACCTCCAGCTCCTCCAGATTTCTCTTCTTCTCCTGAATGAGCCACCAAGGATGGACAGGAAGGAAATCAGCAGAAGAATATTAGACTTCACCTTGGAGATCATCTCCCTGCTGAGCGGAGAGGTAAACTTTTCTAGATTTCTCTCCTCTTTATTGTATTCTGTAACAAGTCAGACATCGGGAAGGCGAATCCATCATAGGAAGTGATAGGAAGAGTCCAGGGTCCTGGAGAACGGCCTCCAGACCTTCCAAGTGACTGAGAACGTGAAGATCAGCCCCCAATATGGTGAGTGATGTATCATGTGACCAGTGACCAATAGTCATGTTGTAGGAGCCATGAGAAGGTAAGTAGGCACGTTGTACCCAGGAGGAAAGGGCCGGAGGAGAGCACATGGCCCCTGAAGGGTTTATTCCCTAAGTGTCTCTCTCCATCCACAGGAGTACACAATAGTGAAGAAGACATCGGGGGACTGTGTGACTCCCATCATCCATCTCCAGGAGTCAGGACGGCGGAGCAGGATACATGAGCAGAAGATCCTGGAACTTACCCACAAGATGATGGAGCTGCTGACTGGAGAGGTGACACTGCTGGGAATGCTGGGAAATTCTCCAGAAACAGCACTGGAGGGGTCTGGGTGATGACAGTGTCATTGTGTTGTCAGGTTCCTATAAGGTGTCAGGATGTCACTGTCTATTTCTCCATGGAGGAGTGGGAGTATATAGAAGGACACAAGGATCTGTACAAGGAGGCCATGATGGAGGACCACCAGCCTCTTATATTACAAGGTAAGACCCGTCATGTGCAGTGTATACACGTGTGTGCAGTGACATGTAGTGGACGAGCACCAGCCTCTTATATCACCCTTGCTTTCAAAGCAAAATATGGGAATGTTTTCCTCCTGCCAAAAGGAAGGACAAATTACTTTATTACCAGGGAACACTGTGTTCACAGCTTGCCTCGGCTTTTAGCGAGCTGACGCCTACCTCCAGCATGTCTGAAAGGGAGACCTCTCTTCACCCCACTGAAGAGTCGCCCACCTCCCACAATCGCAATCTCAAACGGCAGAAGCCGCAAAAGCAGCCAGATGTCACAGGCTCTGTTGTATGCGCCGTGACACGGTTGCCGTGCATGCTGTCGCCTGCGGCAAAGTGTAGTGGTTGCAGCATGTAGGTGGCTCCTCCTTTCCCCTGTGTCCTTCCCTGTCTGGTGCCGGAGGGGTTAATTATCTGGCTGATGTGCATTTAGTTGTGTCTTGGGTGTGGCCTCTTGGCTCTTTATATGTTGTGTTGTGAGCGTGAGGTCAGTTGACTTCAGCCTTTGTGTAAGCTGGAGTGCTGCTCCTATCCTGGATATTCCATCTGTCCAGTGGGAGGGCATCCTAGCTAGACATCAATGTCACCTTGATGTCTCCCATATTTTCCCTATGTCTTTACCTTCCCTTGTATCTATGTTTGGTGTGGGTTATGTGCAGGGTCGGTTGTATATCTTGTTGTCGTTACATGTCTGGCATGTGGTGTCTGTCTTCCAGCATGTTTGCTAGACATTTTCCCCTATGAGTCGCATAACCTGCAGAAGGGGGTGTCAGGGTTCCCTGGAGGGGGAATCATAAGTTCGTGAGCAGCGCTGCCTGGGGCCGCTATGCTTTCTGTCTGCATGGGGGTCCGGTTGTTGTTGTGGCCGCAGAAGGTAATTGCGTGTTGTTTCTGGGCTGAGTCCAATCTGCAAGCGAAGACCTACCGCCTGAATGGTTAGGTTCAGACCTACCTGGACTTTTACCGGCGCATACCCTATTCCCTGACCCCATGGACTTCTGGGCAGGCAGACTAGAACAGTGGCCCGGACTAGCTCAGTATGTTCTCTCTGTTATTTCTTGACCGGCCTCCAGTGTCATCTTGGAGAGGGGTTGTGGTGATGGACCAAATGGACCAAGTTGTCTTCCGACAGTGATTACAATATCACTTTCGTCAAAATGAACCAGGCGAAAAATGCGGTAAATCAAGACTCATTTCCAACTATGAACGTATATCTTGGTTAATCCTGGAGGTTCTTACTCTTGTTTCATTGTCTGGTTGGTGGTTGTTTGGAGATACTGGTGCGCACGAGGACGGGAGGTGGTTGTTCACTTGGATTGTTATATGATGCTTGTCCTCATGTTAGAGGGCGATTTTGATGTCACCCCTTTAATGTTAAAAATGTTTAACAGATGTACAAAAAGAAAATGATAAAAACTGCCTGCGCAGATATTTTTGTTGGTACTTTTATAAAAGAGCGGCTACATACATGTGATGTTTCGGTTCCTAGACCTTTATCAAACTAATAAATAAAATAAAATAGCTACCGTATTTTTCGCCCCATACGATGCACCTTTCCCCCCCCCAAACTAGGGGGAAAAATGCCCCTACGTCTTATGGGGGAGAATACTAATGAGCGCTCACTAGTACCGGAGGACCAGGAAGCGGTGAAGGCTCTGTACTCACCGCTTCCTGAACCTCGGCTGTCAGCTGTGCAGTGACTGCGCACAGCGTGAGGGCGCTCTGTAACCTCACGCTGTACGCGCCAGTTCACAGCACAGCCGACAGCAGGAGGGAGAGGATCGCGCTGGAGGAGAGGAGTGGCGGCATCCAGGAGCAGGAGAGGTAAGTGGTTTATTTATTTTGTGATCTGAGGCTGGGGCTGCTGAATAATGGCTGGGGGCTGATTTTATATATATGACTAGAAGCTGATTACATATGGCTGGGGGCTGATTATATATATATATGGCTGGGGGCTGATTATATATGACTGGGGGCTGATTATATATATATGGCTGGGGGCTGATTTGAAATATATATATATATATATATATATAGGGGATGATTATATACAGTACAGACCAAAAGTTTGGACACACCTTCTCATTCAAAGAGTTTTCTTTATTTTCATGACTATGAATATTGTAGATTCACACTGAAGGCATCAAAACTATGAATTAACACATGTGGAATTATATACATAACAAACAAGTGTGAAACAACTGAAAATATGTCATATTCTAGGTTCTTCAAAGTAGCCACCTTTTGCTTTGATTACTGCTTTGCACACTCTTGGCATTCTCTTGATGAACTTCAAGAGGTAGTCACCTGAAATGGTCTTCCAACAGTCTTGAAGGAGTTCCCAGAGATGCTTAGCACTTGTTGGCCCTTTTGCCTTCACTCTGCGGTCCAGCTCACCCCAAACCATCTCGATTGGGTTCAGGTCCGGTGACTGTGGAGGCCAGGTCATCTGGCGCAGCACCCCATCACTCTCCTTCATGGTCAAATAGCCCTTACACAGCCTGGAGGTGTGTTTGGGGTCATTGTCCTGTTGAAAAATAAATGATGGTCCAACTAAACGCAAACCTGATGGAATAGCATGCCGCTGCAAGATGCTGTGGTAGCCATGCTGGTTCAGTATGCCTTCAATTTTGAATAAATCCCCAACAGTGTCACCAGCAAAGCACCATCACACCTCCTCCTCCATGCTTCACGGTGGGAACCAGGCATGTAGAGTCCATCCGTTCACCTTTTCTGTGTCGCACAAAGACACGGTGGTTGAAACCAAAGATCTCAAATTTGGACTCATCAGACCAAAGCACAGATTTCCACTGGTCTAATGTCCATTCCTTGTGTTCTTTAGCCAAAACAAGTCTCTTCTGCTTGTTGCCTGTCCTTAGCAGTGGTTTCCTAGCAGATATTCTACCATGAAGGCCTGATTCACACAGTCTCCTCTTAACAGTTGTTCTAGAGATGTGTCTGCTGCTAGAACTCTGTGTGGCATTGACCTGGTCTCTAATCTGAGCTGCTGTTAACCTGCGATTTCTGAGGCTGGTGACTCGGATGAACTTATCCTCCGCAGCAGAGGTGACTCTTGGTCTTCCTTTCCTGGAGCGGTCCGCATGTGAGCCAGTTTCTTTGTAGCGCTTGATGGTTTTTGTGACTGCACTTGGGGACACTTTCAAAGTTTTCCCAATTTTTTGGACTGACTGACCTTCATTTCTTAAAGTAATGATGGCCACTCGTTTTTCTTTACTTAGCTGCTTTTTTCTTGCCATAATACAAATTCTAACAGTCTATTCAGTAGGACTATCAGCTGTGTATCCACCTGACTTCTCCACAACGCAACTGATGGTCCCAACCCCATTTATAAGGCAAGAAATCCCACTTATTAAACCTGACAGGGCACACCTGTGAAGTGAAAACCATTTCAGGTGACTACCTCTTGAAGCTCATCAAGAGAATGCCAAGAGTGTGCAAAGCAGTAATCAAAGCAAAAGGTGGCTACGTTGAAGAACCTAGAATATGACATATTTTCAGTTGTTTCACACTTTTTTGTTATGTATATAATTCCACATGTGTTAATTCATAGTTTTGATGCCTTCAGTGTGAATCTACAATTTTCATAGTCATGAAAATAAAGAAAACTCTTTGAATAAGAAGGTGTGTCCAAACTTTTGGTCTGTACTGTATATGACTGGGGGCTGATTACATATGGCTGGGGGTTGATATGAGGCATGGAGGTCTCATCTGAGGTCTGATTGGGGGTCTTCTTTATATTGGGCTCTGATCTGAGGTCTTATTAACATTGGGGATCAGATTGGGGTCTGAGCTGAGGTCTGATTTAATATTGAGGGTCTGATTGCTGATCTGAGGTCTAATGAAAAATATTTTTTTCTTATTGTCCTCCTCTAAAATTTATGGGCCAGTGCGTCTTATAGGGCGAACAATACAGTATATGTGAGAGACATTTGAGCTACAAAATAAGAAAAGGGAAATACATAATGATATTTACTCCATAATATTCGATCCATGATTTACAACACATGCTTAATATATGATCAGTAAAATGTATGTGATGCTGGCACGCTTATAAACCAACACGTCCAGCAGCACATGGACAGTCGAGATCTGGTCTTGTATTCCTTGTATTCCTGTGAACCTTTTTTTTATTATTGCATTGTAGCCGTTTTGAGCAAAAATTTTTTTTTCTAAATTGGTACTGGCAAGAGATACTCTAGTAGCACCTTTTTGGATTTTCTGTCAGACCAGGAGCTGACGGACTCCTTATCTCATCTCTTTGACCTCCTAGACACTCATTATAGCTCAATCCTTATCTTACTGATAAGAATGCTTCTTAAATAAGTGTTTACGGCCTCTCTGTAGTTTAGAGATAAGGTTTATTAGATGACCGGCACAAAGTGAAAGTACTAGTCACAGAGCTAGAAAAACTGTTAACCCTTTGTGACAGAACGGCTCAATATTTTTAATAAAGTCCAATTGAAGAATTATGATTTTTAGCCAAAAATGAATAATATACAATCATTAAAAAAATTGCCCCTGAAGGTAGCCATAGCCATAGGTGTCAAATCATAGTTGGAAATCTATCACGCTCTATACTTCATTATTGAACCTGATCAGGGATTAATCATGTTTTCTAAATCATGGACCGAATATTGTGGAGTGTAACTTGTACGTTGTTATGTATTTTTCTTTTTCCTTTTCTTATTTTGTAGCTCAAATGTCTCTTTTATATATAGTCAGGATTTGGGGGGTACTATCTTTTTCCTTAATCGGCATGAGGAGACTTATAGGCCATACATGCTCCTCGGAAATTCTGAGAAGAAAGGGATGCAAATGAGCTCTTAACAAGCTCTGCCTCAAATGCCACCAGATGTGAGGTAGATATCCTATCAGTCAATGTTCGACCCCTTATGTATAGTTAGTTATTTTATTTATGTTGTTAGTTTGATAAAGGTCTATGGACTGATACGTCACAGGTATGTAGCCGCTCTTTTTAATAAAAGCATCGTTATCTGCATCAATAACAATATCTGTGCAGTTTTTATCATTGTCTATATCAGGCATGCTCAACCTGCGGCCCTCCAGCTGTTGTAAAACTACAACTCCCACAATGCCCTGCTGTAGCCTAATAGCTGTAGGCTGTTTGGGCATGCTGGGAGTTGTAGTTTTGCAACAGCTGGAGGGCCGCAGGTTGAGCATGCCTGGTCTATATGAATGGGGTGGGAACCCTACTCAGAGCACTGTACATATCACAGTGGGGGTCACAAGTGATTGAATTTGGGAATATGTACAAGTCTGAAGAATGAAGTGAAGGTATTGTTATACCAAGGACAGAGTAGTATAAGTTTCTATAATGACTGCGGTAATATACTGATGCTAAATCGTTTCTGTGGCGAAGCTCTGAAACAAGCAGTAGCCGCTTTTGAAGTATTCAGCACGATGTGCTTTTTCGATTCTTCTTGAGAATTGTGTATGTACCATGTGGCTACTGCCACCACCACTGCCGCAGCTGCTAGTTCTTTTGCCACCACTTTTAATGCCACACAGCCGCCAGTACTACTATCACTACGCCTAAACAGCCAATCTGTTTGCCTTGTCTCTTCCATTCTATGCAGCAACTGCTTCTGTTGTGGCCACATGTCACTATTACCTTTCCCTTTCCATACTGCACTCCCGCTGCTGCCAATTAAAGTTTTCCTGGACTCGTTCAGAACGAACCAATATTTCTTTTGACAGTTGTCACTGGTGCGTATATAACTACAGGAAAGTATTCTGCCCCTTTAAAGAAGCATCAGTTTTGGAGGCTTGGTCCCAACAAGCCACTGTTTCTGCTGACAAATAACACTTGTGCGTGTCATATGGGCAGGAACTTTGCCCCTGTTAAGGCATAATTTTTGGACGCTTGGTCCCCCAACAAGTGACAGTATTTTCTCCCATAACACCATGTGTGAAAAAGCATGAACCATGTGCTAGAGCGCTGTGTTTTTAAAAACGCTGTATGTTAACGCTGTCAAACATGCGTTACCTTATCTCTTTGACGTGAAAGTAATTAGGCGTTTTCCAAATATAAGGAATCGCTGCCAAGGGGAAGCTCTAAAATAAAACAAAAAATCTTTATTTCAAATAAGGTATAAAACATCTATCTAAGGGTAGGGAAGTTAGGTGAGTGAGTTCCTCACCTCTATTTGCTACCACAACTCCTATTTGAGAAAGTGTAGATACAGAGGGGAAAAATGGCTGCCTAGGCAGAGAAACTACATAACACTGGTGGGAGGGTTGCAGGTACCTGCCAATGATCGACCCCCCCCCCCCCCCCCCCCAGCACACATGCACACAGTAGCCCGATTGACTGGGACTAAGAAGTACCCAGTATAACAGATAGGACAGTAACCCCTCCGATACGTTGATCTGAACAGCTGTGAAACTATTACTAGGGCGATTGAGATCCCTATCTAGAGGTGCCTATATCGATAACTGGTTACTGGCTAAATAGCCCTATGCTAAGGCAAACACCGAGTGCTCTAGTAGGAGATGACCCTAAAACTCATTGAAACCTTTACTCCCTTTCTAAATTTATTCTCAACGCGTTTCTAATTGTTGCCAATGTCATCAGGAGTTAGTAAGTAGCTGAGGTAACGCAGTATGCTAGTGCTGACCCCGTCACACTGTTCGTGGCAGAGCCTACCGACACTTGTATGGCCGTGCCCGGTGTTTGCTCTCTGTTTACCCACCGCTATGTATGTCACTGTCACTCTGACAATATTTCCTATTGCTGTCATTGAGTTCAGTAGCTTCGGGAGGGTTAAGGCAGCAAAAATTCATAAAAAGGTAAACAAAAAGAGTTAACATCTCTTCCTAAAAAAATCTGAGGCCTAGTGGAGTTATCTACTGATTTCAGGGCATTTGGGACAACTTCGGGTTCGGGTAGAATTGATTTGGGTGTAAACCGAACTTGAAAAATTTGACAAACCTGAAATGAACCGAATCTTAAGGGTACATGCACACGTTCAGGATTCATGTGCGGAGAATCCGCACTGAAATCCGCAGGTGTTAGCAGGCAAATCCGTGCGGTCAATCCACATCAATTGGTGCTGATTTTCCGCATGCAGATTTTACTAAGTGAATGAAGAAAATCCGGTCAGGAAAAATAAAACAAATTGACATGCTGCAGATTTTAAAATCCGCACCGCAGGTCAAAATCCGCTCTGAAAAAATCTGCATCGTGTGCATTGAGAATTTCAAATTCTCATAGAATATAATGTACACGACCTACGGTGCGGATTTTCCGCATGGAAAGTCCGCACGCCATCCTAATCGTGTGTGTCACGAACTATGGATCCGATCGCTCCAGATCCCACAGCTCTGACGTAGGGGTCTGTGACGGAGTCTGCGCACACACAGAGACCTCACGTGACCGGGGTATTACCATTCGGCTAACACCCCCCACTACACTTCGGTAACTGCCACCACGTGGGTTCCCGGTCCACGAGCCGACTATCCGGGTAATTCACTATCACACAGATCAGTGGATGAACCGGATATCACTTACTGACCAACCGCAGTCAATCACCCCCAGCTACAATTCCTAAATGCAATTTAACTAACTACCTGGTAACGTCTCTTCAAAGGCAAGGTACGTTGTTCAGCAGCTTAGAATATGGAAGACTTGGCTATTTAGATTTTATAATCTTTAATAAGCGGTAAAAAGCAGTGCAGACAAGTCTAATGAAAATGACTATAAATCTACAGAATAATAATAACAATATAAATAATCACGACAGTTCAAATGAAAGGGAAAAAGATGAAAGAATACTTAGTTTCTCTGGAGGGTTTCAGATGGTCGTTCATATGTCCTTTTTGAATCCTTGCAAACCCCTTTTCAGTATGTATCAGGGGAGACCCTCAAAGTTCTTCTGATACAGGGATATGCCGTCAATGTCCAATGAAGTGTCTGGTGATGTTCCATGGGTCTCTCTCCTCTGTCCTTGTGCATGGATTTTTATGAACTCTCCCATGGGCAGGAGACTTACTCCTGTCAGCCAATGGCAGCAGAGGGACTGTGAAGCCTAGGGAATGGCCCCCAAGTGTTTTATGACCCCATCAAAGTTCAGTTCCTACAATGAGGATTATACTTAAGCCCGCATCTCCTTGATACATCGGCATATTTTTATACAGAATACATATTTGCGATCCTTATTTATTTACCTACAGAATGAGACCACACACGGTAATGCTGGGACCTGTAGTTCTTCTACCACCCATAGGTCAGCTACAGAATCACATCCTCTAGTCATATTTGATACCCAATTAACCACAATACTCTGTAGAGCCTGGATCTGGTGTCAGAAAGGGCATAAGTTGATTCATAAATGAAATATGAAAGTGGACTGGTTTTATCCCCAGAGCTAATTAAGGGCTATTAGCTCTCCTCAAACCAGACCTGGAAATTAATGACGTCACGCTCCAGCCAGGCTTGACAGCGAGCTGATCTTGGACAGGATGAGCTGGGCCTGGTGTAGCTTTTATGACCTTTTATTGCTGGCCTTACAGAGTAGTGGTAATAAAAGTGTCCATCTATATCATAGGCGACCCAGGCTTCAGAAAGATGAGAGTTCACAGCTTTTTACATAGGCCAGAAGCATATAAGATGGCTACCCAAAGGAATTATGTATGTATGCATGCCGGCACAGTGTGCATTTAGCCTAAAAGGTTCGCCTATCTCTCTAATGTAGAGCTTTCTTCAACACCTTGTTGCCTGGTGCAGAGGAGACTGGGAGTAGTTGTTTTGTCTGATCTATAGACAGATCTACAGGAGGCAATGTATTCAGTCACTGTGTGCTTGTGTCTCCACAGATGGATCCCGGAGGAGAAATCCACCAGAGAGATGTCCCCGTCCTCTGTATTCCCAGGACTGTCCAGAGGAGAAGGTCCCAGAGAATCCTCAGGTAGATGGAGCTGGGCCCTATACACATGTATATAGGGGGGTCCTGCGGTCATAGATTGTGGGGGTCTCTTATGTGGATCTGTTAGATTTCCCACCTGTCTGCTGTATTGTACTGAATTGTTACAGATGACAAATCAGGGGGAAGATCTGATTATTATAAAAGTGGAGGATGACGAAGAGTGGATGATGGGCGATCCCCTGTGCAGGAATGTGGTGAAGGAGGTCATTCCAGGAGATTTCACCAAAGGTATGGAATCATGAATGTAGAAAGTGACCTCAGATTCTGTCCTTGGTGCCTTCAGGGTAGGAGGAGAATCTGATCACCGGCTGCTGCTCTTTGATTGGAGATGTCCTCATCACATCATGAAGTGTTTCTTTTATTCAGCTGATTTCTGATCAGATTCTTCCGAATTAAGTAAGCAATCGAGCTTTAGGTGGGCATTATGACAAGGATTTTTGAGAGAATCCACCAGCTTTATCAAGTCTAAGAGATCTGTTTCATAATGAGTGCAGTTTGTGATGATAAATGTGATAATAGATCTTTAAGTTAACTTCCAGATGTAGTAGAGTTAACAGTCATAATGCATACATGTGATAACTCACCAAGTGTGACTGTTAACTCTGCTGTATCTGTATATTAATGTGATGCCCACTTGGCACTGAAGGGCCAAATGTATTGCCAGAAGGCAAGCTTGGTTGTCAGACATGCTCGGGTTTTTCAGATTTCTAAGCTAGATATGTGTAATAAAAGTGGTGACTGGGTGTAAACCAGAATCCTGGACTTTGTCAGAGTTATAGAAAGCTTTATAAAGCTGGAATCACCCATGCAGTTTTTGGTGCATTTTTTTTTTTAAACCAAGGCTAAGAATTCAAATTAATATGTTATACCTTCCTGCTGGATGCAATTCCAGTCTAATAGCAATACGTTTGTCTACCTATTTTGGGAAAAAGAACACTTTCAAAAATGTCTATTTTTGTCTTAACAGGAAATCTCACTAGTAATTCTGAGGAAAACTTCATGTTATCACTGAATTATAAATTAGAAGATAAAGGTTTCATGCAGCGCTATTCAAGAAAAAACCTTAATATACATCCAGGACTTCACAGTACAGATCTATCATATAATCTCTTTAATCATGGAGGACCTTCTTCTGACCAATCACAGATTGTTACCTTAAGTACAGGTCAGAAAAGGGGAAAAAGATCGAGTCGTCCTAAACAGAAAAGAATTCACACAGGGGAGAAGCCATACTCATGTTCCAAATGTGGGAAGTGCTTCACAGAGAAATCAAATCTTGTTAGACATCAGAAATTTCACACAGGAGAGAAGCCATATTCATGTTCTGAATGTGGGAAATGTTTCACACAGAAATCACATCTTGTTAGACATGAGAGATTTCACACAGGAGAGAAGCCATATTCATGTTCAGAATGTGGGAAATGTTTCACACAGAAATCACATCTTGTTATACATGAGAGAATTCACAGAGGAGAGAAACCATATTCATGTACAGAATGTGGGAAATGCTTTACAAATAAATCACATCTTGTTACACATGAGAGGATTCACACAAGAGAGAAACCGTATTCATGCTCAGAATGTGGAAAATGTTTTCTAGATAAATCAAATCTTGTTAAACATAAGAGACGTCACACAGGAGAGAAACCATATTCATGTTCAGGATGTGAGAAATCTTTTGTGGATAAATCCAGTCTTATTACACATGACAGAAGTCACACAGAAGAGACGCCACATTCATGTTCAGAATTGGAAATTATTATTGTATAGATCAGATCTTGTTAGACACAAAGGAAGTCACACAGAAGAGAATTATTCATGTTCACAATGTAGAAAATGTTTTACATATAAATTCAATCTTGTTACACATGAAAGAATTTGCAAAGGGTTAATTCACTTTTTGTACAATCAACAGAGCGAGTGATGCAGGGACAGCCCCAATCATTTTTATTGCAAGTATAATAACAAATGCCCAACCAGGACTGCACCGTATAAGGGGGAGGATGGTCAGTGGGACTCGGTATAGTCCAGTGGCACAGGAAATACAGTCCACAGAGCGGAGTCTAATCCAGTAGAGCGGGATATACAGCCCAGGGAATATAGTCCACACAACTCTGCTTACTGGTCACAGGGATAGCAATCCTCTAGATGTTGGCCTCAGCTGCAACTTCTCTCATGCCGGTCCCCACAAGTGAGGCATGAGCTTCCAGTGTTCTCTTAGGGTGCTGGCCTCAACATCAGCTCCCCAGATCTGTTTTCAAGACTCTAGGCAGGAACTCTCTCTTTGGGGTCTCTCACTACCATCTTTTAACCCCTGACACCTCAGCAGTTTCTAGTTTCCTTTTAGCATTGAAGGCTCTGCGGGACTGAACAATAGAACACATCAGAGATGTCAAAATGTCATCTCAGCGGTAGGTTGTTAGGTGGAGGCCGACAATGTTTAGCTGGACTGTAGACAGACAATGATTAAATTATCGACCCCCCCCCCCCCCCTTCCCATTGTGGTGCTGACTTTCAGGCTGGAAGCGGCTGGCTGGGCTATGCACATGACAAAACAGGCAAAGCTCACATAATAGCCACAATACAGTAAGAAAACAGCCAAATTTTAGAAGTTTTAGTCAAGTAGTAATGGTAGGTGGCATTGTGTTCTACAATGACAAAGATGCATATGACTTGAACTGAATATCCAAGAGATCATCGTGGCATTTTGACAATTAGGGTTGAGCGAATCGAGCTTCGGATCCAAGATCCGAAGTCGATTCGTTCATAAACTTCATTTTAATGCTGTACAAAGGCCAAATTTGATCATTCTGGTCGCGAGAGACTTCGGTGAAAAAATCCAGGCTTTGATTCTACAACTTTAAAAACACTTTAAAACGGGAATCCAGTCTGCTTCAGTGCCGAGGTACCAGCCAGTACCCAAGCTGACTTTAGATTCGTGTTTTTAAAGTCGTATAATCAAAGCCTGATTTTATTCAGTGAAGTCTCTCGTGACTTCAGACTTTTGCCTCCATGCAGCACATACATTTTAATGCTGTACAGAGACAGGTCTCTATTTCTAAATGAACCGACTTTGGATCTTGCGATCTACATGACGCATCGCTGTGTAGCTCCAGTCTAACAGCCAATAAGAATATTTATTTATCCTGAATTTCCCAAATGTTCGAACTTCATTTCTCTGAGATCAACTGTGACAGAGGTCCACAGAGGAAAAGTATTGTAGATATATGGAAGAGAAGAGTCATGCTTACTTCCAGAGCAGTGAAGATGAATTGTCCCAGGAACCTTGCTTATTATCACTGTATTCATACCTCCACCCACGCAGTATTTAAAGATCTTATATTTGCACCATGACCGCCTCACCATTGTTATTAACAGACTCTACGGTCACCGTCCAGAACCACAGCCAGCAAACTCAGTAACTGCAACCAGTCTTTGTTAACAACTATGACTGGTAGTAAGCTGAGGCTACCCCTAGGTTTCTCATTAAAGCCATCCCCAAAATGGATAGACTTGACTGCTAGGTGCAAACTCTCTAGAAGCAGACCTACCAGAATTACCAGGGGGTGCAAAGAGTAGTTGACAAGGAGTGTTAATCCAGAAAACAACCCAAATTTAGAATACCAGGGAAATCAGTAGAAGTCTAATCAGCAGAGGAGGGGGGAATTGAGAAAACAAGCTACGATCAGATACCAGGAGTCCAAATGTAGTAGTAGTCAGAATACTAATAATATCACAGGCAATGTAAATCGGTGAGCTGCAGTCTTAAATCCCCCGCCAAGCGCTGAGATGGGATGCTGAGCGAGGAACCTGATTGGCTTGGCTTCCAATCCTCACTAATAGGTTGACCATCGTGATTTTGGCTGGTCGGCATGGCAACCGTTCCATCATAGCGATGCACAGTTACTTGGCTGTGCATATATAATGCTATACTTTGGGTGTGCAGAATAATAGAATTAAAACAAAAATATCATGCATATATATTAGCACAAGAGCAACACGCCTATACAGCTATGTATAATAAAGCCAAACAATACATCTTTTATTTTAGGTTGTAGATTTGGATATAGAAGGTCCATTGATGCCACATGATGGCTTCTATAAAACTTCTGCTAAATCCTGTAAGACTAATATATATAATTAGTCCTATTTTAAATCTGACAGTTAAAGAGGTATTCTCATCTCACAAATTTATGGCATATCCACAGACTGAGAGGAGACCTGGTCTACAGTCGGGGTCACTATGCTATGCTGTTTCTTTAACTCCTATTCACTTCTATGGGCATTACAGAAACAGTAGTGCAGGGAATTTGGTCTTTTTTTTTTGTAAACCCAACCAGATCTTGTAGCTTTTATATGGCAGTCAGTGGGAGAGGGTCAGGGGACCCAAATTTTAAAGTTAGGTGCAGATCCAAGAGGTCTTTTAATTCGATTGACAATAATGTTATATAGCATTGCCCAAAAGTGAAGTCCTGCATGACCATCTACTGATCTGACTTGCTCCATGTTCTCCCACCCAAAGCTTTGTTCAAAAAAAGAGTTTCAATTAAGGACACTCGGAGTTCCCCGAGCTTCTCTGTAACAAACCATTGAGTGTATTGGTGTATTGTCATAGACTGGACTATATGTGTACTCGGCCAATGTTTAACAATAAAGGTGTTTCCTTCGTCAAATCATTTTTGGTGTTTCTTTGTGTCAATCGAATTATGTCATCTGTAGGACCAACTTAAAAAAATATTACGTGTTACTAATATTGGGTCTAGTTTTTGCAGTTACAATATTAGTTTTCGACTTGGGGGGTTTCTCAAGAATGAGTGTGATGTCATTGGCGAATGATGCTATTTCAAATTCATTGGAACCTATTTTAATTCCCTGTTAAAGAGTCCTTGGGATAACAAATCAGTGGTTTGAAGGTTATGTTACATACTATGGTTGACTGGGAGCAACCCTAAGTTATTCCCTTCGTCAATGTAAAAGATTCTAAAAGAAAGCTTTGAGTATAGATTCAAGCAGTCAGATTTCCATACAGGTTTCAGATGAACACTTTGAAATTGCCATCCAGCTTCAACTAACATTATTTAAGAGCAATGATATTGAGTAGAGGTACCCCATTGTAGTTGCAATTGGAACGGGTAACCCTATGAATAGTGCAGCCCCTTTTTAATGAGGGCAGTTAGCAGTAGGCTCAAAACCTGTCTCTTCACCAGTGTAGTGCGCAAGAGGTCTGCCAAGAGCTTTATAGGTGACCCTTCATAATCAAGCATCTACAGTTGCAAGAAAAAATGTGAACCCATTGGAATTATATGGATTTCTGCACAAATTGGTCATAAAATGTGATCTGATCTTCATCTAAGATCTGATATTCATCTAATCTTCATGTAAACATTCACAGTGCAGGTGGAAAAAGTATGTGAACCCTTGGATTTAATAACTGGTTGAACCTCTTTTGGCAGCAATAACTTCAACCAAACGTTTCCTGCAGTTCCAGATCAGACGTGCACAACGGTCAGGAGTAATTCTTGACCATTCCTCTTTACAGAACTGTTTCAGTTCAGCAATATTCTTGGGATGTCTGGTGTGAATCGCTTTCACAGCATCTCAATCGGGTTGTCAGGACTCTGACTGGGCCACTCCAGAAGGCGTATTTTCTTCTGTTTAAGCCATTCTGTTGTTGATTTACTTATATGCTTTGGGTCGTTGTCCTGTTGCAACACCCATCTTCTGTTGAGCTTCAGCTGGTGGACAGATGGCCTTAAGTTCTCCTGCAAAATGTCTTGATAAACTTGGGAATTCATTTTTCCTTCGATGATAGAAATCTGTCTAGGCCCTGACGCAGCAAAGCAGCCCCAAACCATGATGCCCCCACCACCATACTTCACAGTTGGGATGAGGTTTTGATGTTGGTGTGCTGTGCCTCTTTTTCTCCCCACATAGTGTTGTGTGTTTCTTCCAAACAACTCAACTTTGGTTTCATCTGTCCACAGAATATTTTGCCAGTACTGCTGTGGAACATCCAGGTGCTCTTGTGCAAACTGTAAACGTGCAGCAGTGTTTTTATTGGACAGCAGTGGCTTCCTCTGTGGTATGCTCCCATGAAATCCATTCTTGTTTAGTGTTTTATGTATCGTAGATTCGCTAACAGGGATGTTAGCATATGCTAACTTTTTTGTAAGTCTTTAGCTGACACTCTAGGTATCATGACCGGCGTGCCGATCACATACGTGACGCAAAGGGAGGGAAATGGGAAGGCCCTGTCCAAGGGAGAGGGAAAGGTGGTGACCCCTAACTCACCTTGAGGCTGGCACCTGACTGCCCTGACGTCCCTAGACGGGTTCCTCACCCGTACACCGATCACGTGCCTAAACCCTGGCTTTCCCTGAGATGAGCCCTACGTAGTGAATAGGCCGGAGGGAACACTAGTCCGCACCACTAACACTAAAGGAAAACACCAAGGAGAGGACAGACAAAACATATAATCCCAGGTGGGCAACAACAGCGGACAACAAAAGCCCAACAGGGATCTGGAGGGTAACGCTCTGGAACAACAACCAGGAATCACAGCTACACAGCTCCAGTGGGTCAGTATAGAAGTCCAGGCAGAAGAAGCTACGGATTCCTGAGTGAGCCAAAAAGGATTGCAAGGCAAACCCAGAAAGCTACCATTAAGAAACAGCACTATCTTTAGACATAGAGCGGGTATAACGGAGTCAGACGTGGCTCTTGGCACCCTCGTGACACTAGGATTCTTCTTCGCCTCATTGAGCAGTCTGCGCTGTGCTCTTGCAGTCATCTTTACAGGACGACCACTCCTAGGGAGAGTAGCAGCAGTGCTGAACTTTCTCCATTTATAGACAATTTGTTTTACCGTGGACTGATGAACAGCAAGGCTTTGGAGATACTTTTTTAACCCTTTCCAGCTTTATGCAAGTCAACAATTCTTAATCGTAGGTCTTCTGAGAGCTCTTTGGCGCGAGGCATCATTCACATCAGGCAATGCTTCTTGTGAAAAGCAAACCCAGAACTGGTGTGTGTTTTTTTTTTTATAGGGCAGGGCAGCTGTAACCAACACCTCCAATCTCATCTCATTGATTGGACTCCAGTTGGCTGACACCTCACTCCAATTAGCTCTTGGAGATGTCATTAGTCTAGGGGTTCACATACTTTTTACGCCTTCACTGTGAACGTTTACATGGTGTGTTCAATAAAAACATGGTAACATTTAATTCTTTGTGTGTTATTAGTTTAAGCAGACTGTGATTGTCTATTGTTGTGACTTAGATGAAGATCAGATCACATTTTATGACCAATTTGTGCAGAAATCCATATCATTCCAAAGGGTCATCCTGTGAAAAGAATATGGACAATTAATACTGGATTATATAGATATTAGACAATCCAAACTTTGAAAGCATCTGCCATTGCTTTCAATACACACAGAACCATCTACAGGTATGTGTTTCACAAATGCTATAATGCTTTTAAGGCTATAAAAATATTTCTTAAAGGCCATGTACACCTTTGGGGGCAATTTTTTTAATTATTGCATTATACTTATTTTGAGCTAAAAATCTTTTCTTTTTTTTTTTTATTGGTCTTTATTAACAATATGGAATCCTTTTTTTCTGTACAGAGCTGAGATGCTCTACTAACTGCCTGTGGATTTTTTGTCTTTTCCGTCATCTGAGGAGCAGACGGACTCCTTATCTCTGCTTTCTCACATTATAAATAGTGATGAGCGACAGGGACAATATTCGAATTTCCTATTGGTTGGGAGGTTACTGATGAAAAAAAAAATCTAGAATATTCAAAAGTACAAATATATATCACTATATTCTAAATATTCCCGAATTCTCGAAGTGCCGATATTCGCCATTAGTGTTCACTATTCGAATATTCGCGCCCAACACTAATTATAAACACTCATTAAAGCTCAATCCTTATCTTACTGATTAAAATGTGGCCTAAATAAGTGTTTATGACCTCTCAGTAGTTTAGAGATGCGGGTTATTAGATGACGGCACAAACTGGTAAATCTGAACTGGGAAACGTTACACTCACAAATCCTACTAGAATGTTTGCCTCCGTGCTGTAGCCTTAGAAAACTTAAATCATGCTCTGAACGTCAAGTTTCTTGAACCTCTCATTTTCAACACTTAGTAGGACAGGATGACTTTTAGTCTCTTTTGAGACCTTGTGCTCCTAAGTTAATTTTTGATCATTTTCAACTTTGAAAATGATCTCTCTGCTGAAGCTACTGTAACTGGCAGTGTAAGAAAGAGAAGAAGAGCTATGCAGACATCCGGTAGAGTGGAAGATAATCTAGAGTTGTCAACCATCAGAAGAATGGCTAGATCTCTAACAGATGAAGATTTTTTAAAATCTTCTAGAATATTGTAATGCACTGCCTGTCAACTTTTACACTGACCCGGCCTGGGGGCTGGATCTCATAAGCTTTTGTAGGAGGCAAGCCCTAATGCCTATGGAAGGCACTGCTGTAACAGGGGCCTGATGGGGATGGGGAAAGAGCCCGTACCCTCCACAGACCCTGTGTATGCAGCGGTTAGCTTTGACCACGGCATACAAGGGGTTAATACGCCGACATCGGTGTATTCACTGATACTGGCATATACAGCAGGGGCTCGGCTCGATCAGCCGGGTCTCTGCTGCTGATCGGGTGGGCGCAGATCGTGCACCCACCCGATCATAGCGCTCTACCTGTACAGTGCTGGGACTCAAGTCATGTCCTGCAGCGCTGTACATGTACTGTGCTGGGCTCCAAAGGGTTTAATTGTTTATGTATTTTTATTTTGGGGAAGGGGGATGGATGATTTGAATTTTTTAAGTATCTTTAAAAATATTTTTAATAGTTCACATATGGAACTATAAACAAGCAATTATTACATTGCTTTTCTCCTAGACCCCAATGCATTAGCACTGGGGTCTATGCGCAATATACTGTGTTCAATGGGGTTGAAGGGATAATTGACTTAAAGTTAGCCTGCTACATTGACACAGCTGTGGTGCCGCCGTGCCTGAGCTGTGGACTGCAAACCGCAGATCTGCAAAGCACCAGCTGTGTGAACACCATATCACGGTGTGGACCCATTGACTTTAATGGGTCCGCGTTCCACAAGATGTGGCCAAAGACACAACATGTCCTGTCTTTTGTGGTGCAGAGGCACAGACCCAGAAGCCCATAGAAACATATGGAAGCCCTTCCATGGGATTTCGGATCCGTGTTTCTGCCCCTCAAACAATAGGACATGTCCTGTTTTTTTACCACATCTTGTTGAAGTCAATGGGTCCACACCGTGATATGGTGTTCACACAGTTGGTGCGGTTTGCAGGCCACAGCACAGGCACGGCGGCACCACAGTCACATGAATGTAGTTGCCCAACTTTAAGTCAAATTTGATCTAATCTAAAACAGGGATAGAAGGCATAACCTGGGCAAACCAGTAGAACCTGGCCACTTTGTAAACAGACTAGGCCCTGGCGCTGCTGGCCTTCCAGCCTGCAGCAGGAGTGGCCGGCCAACCACTGGCATCAGACAGGTTACGAAGAGCGCTGCTCTGGAAAGCTCATGGTGCTCATTTATCCCAGACCCCATTCCTAGCCGCACCATCTGTCATTGTAGCCACTCTGCTCACCTTACTGCCTGTACAATCCATGTCTGGGCCCGTCACAACACAGCACTGCCACTAACGACCCTGTCCCAGCTCCACCTCCGCCTGCCCTCACCTTATTGGTTACGATATGATGTATCTGTATGTAAAAGACTCACTCTCTGGGCTAACCTAACACTGGATCTTATGCCTCATGATTCATTAATTTAAGTTGTCCTTTCAAAGCTCTCATGGCTCCCATTATGCAAAAAAGGGGAAAGATATTAATCTTTGCTGTAATTAAAGGCCAAATCGTCCTGCCCAGTAATGATATCAAAATAGTTTGCATCTTGAAATACAAAAGACCTTGATCAATGCACAACAAGTTGGGTTTCTACCCAAGAAAGAAGCAAAGGACAATACAATTAAAATATTCACCAGAATTCAGTTGGATCATGTTCATATCGAAAAAGCCTTCAATAGACTTAATTGGAATTATCGCAAAGCAGGCCTCCATAAATTTAACTGATGATCATCTGCATCTGATCAGAGGAGGTCTGACACCCGGGACCCCTGCCGATAAGATGTTTGAAAAGGCAGTGGTGCTCACAGTAGTGCCAAGGTCTTCTGGCTGTTTACCGCAGGCCAGTGACATCACAACTATTTCACGGGTGCGGCTCAGCCTCACTGAAGTGAATGCGGGTGTTGGACTCCTGGCGATCAGATGCTGATGATCTATCCAAAGGACAAAAGATAATATAAGAATTAAGCTATAGTAAGTGTTTAGGAGGTCAGAGATTAGTAGCTGAGCTGCCTGATGGAACAGAGTGAAATTTCAGAGACTGCTACTAGAGAATCTCGAGGATGCACAGAGACAGGGGATCAAAATCTTTAATACTTTCTATTACAGCTGTACTACAATTGTGTATAAACCTTACACTATGTATATGTATAGATGCATATATAGCTCAGCTACATGTGTCTTCTCCACTCTCCTATCATAAGTTTGGCTCAAAGGCTTCCTATACAGCTCAGCTACATCTTTATTATACTCTCCCACCATCCTTGAGGTTGACGGTCCGTATATAAAGCTCAGCTACAACTCTTTATTCCACCATCACTGAGGCTGACCATCCGCTTATACAGCTCTGCTACACATATATATATATATATATATATATAGTATAAAAATCTACCGACAGCACCACCAATGAAGCAAAAAGCGGGTGCAAAGTCCAAGTACAGTAACTGGAGCTTACCCACTAGTAGACAATAGAAAAAATCGGACAGCACTCCAGACGGTTTCTTCGGTAAAGCAAGTATGTTTAATCACCCATGTGGTGGCAGCAAAAAAGCAATGTTTCGGCTCTACATGAGCCTTTCTCAAGCAATGACAAAAAGTGCAGAGCAAACATATATCTGAGAGCCAATTAAATCAATTGTATAACTATATAATTGATACTTGATAAATAACAATATAAAAAAATATAAATACAAATACAAAATAGTCATCCTGGTAATCATTATTAAAGTGACAAGTGCTAACAGTGCATGAAGTGCATAATACAGCTGACAGTCTTATATTACAGCCTAAAATCCATAAACATTGTCAGCTGTTCATAATTCATACATGATTGATGTAAAAACATTAATCGTGCACATATGTGAGGGGGGTATGTTGATGAAGATAAACCTGAGAAAGAGATGCGGCCCACATATACTATTGCGCCGTTCAGCGCGTGTTTCTGGTGTAAGTGCGCATGTCCCAGTCGCATATACTACGTCAGAGCGACACCACGTTTGTTAGAGATGTCGCTCCTGCGTGGCGTCACAGGCGCATCACTATTGCTACTACCGCATCATGTATGCTACCGTTAGAGTGGGGAAGCGCATGCGCAATTCCACCATTGATGCCTATAGCCACCATGATACTAGAGGGAATGCAGCCAGAATATATTTTTTATCTACCGCATTTGCTGCTGTCTATTAGCTGAGTTCCATAATCGGTCACAGTGGGTAAATTCCACCTGATCGCAGCCAAGGGGAGGGTCCCCACTTTTCCAAGATGGGAAACCATCCTCTATGCGTGACCACGATGCTGACAGCACGCTAGTGCCATCAGCACCATCGGTCAACTACTTGCTGCATCTCATGACCTAGAGGGTTCTCCTCTAATAATAGATCAGAGCAAAAGAATTGAGATTTAGGTAGTCAGCACTATACCTGCATATTCCAAATTACTCCTTTTAATATGCCATCGGGACAATAACACCACTCTACAGGGAATTTTTTATTTTTTTTTAAAGTTTGCAAAATCAGACAAATACTTAGTGGGGTCCTCATCCACCTTCTCGGTTCATCATTATTCTTTTGTGTCTTCCCCTGGAATTCCAGTGCGTCTGAAATGATACACAATGTTAGTGATGCAAGTGACACCCAAATTTTATAATAACCTTGTTTTACACATTTCTATTATATTTTTATTATTATTTTTTTGAGATTTACAATTTTTATATAAGATATTTTTGTCAATGAACATGTCCTTAACAGGAGGAAATATTTGAACACATCAGAAGCGGCACATCAGAGGGCACCCTTCCCACCTCACTGTCACAACAAGACAGCTGAGAAGCTCTGACAGAAGCCTTTCAGAACCTCCTCCTTGAGTTCTCTTTGTTGTGCTGTTCAGTTCCTCATCTCGTTAGCCTCTCTCAGCTGTCATGTAGTTGGATTAATTGCATCCCTTTAAATTCCGCCCCATAATGCATTACTGGGCGGCTTATACTTCCTCTTGGAGTGTGTGTGCATGCTGATCTAGTTTTCCAGTCTGCTACAAAGTTAAGTGCTGAACATTTATCTGTTATTTTCTGTTTGCTGGATCCCAGATGACCCTGACTCCCTCCGTGTCTGGAGCAGGGAGCCGGTGGTCGTGTCCCCTCACTATTGTAGGGTGTTCAGGGGTTATATAGTCGAGGTACGTCGCTATGCAACCTTCCACCTCTGGGATCGTTGCATAGGCTGAGCAGCCAGGGAAAGTCTCAGGTCTTGTGCAGGGGTCTCCCTTTTAGTTCCTTAGCTTTGGATCCACTCAGTCATATATGCATGTTGCTTGTCTTGTTTCCTGTACACCGTCCGTGACATTATAAGCCGCCAAAACCGTCTCAAGCATGGATCCGGTTTCACTTTTGTCTGAACGCTTCCAGGGTCTTTCATTGGAGGTAGCTGATCTCCGTAAGACTCTTTCTCAGTTTCTAGTGACCGGTTCAGCTTGCGTTCATGGAGCTTGTTCTGAGCCTAAGATCTCGCTCCCGGATACGTTCTCCGGGGGTAGTGAGAATTTTGTGCGTTTTAGAGAGGCTTGCAAACTCAATTTTCGCCTTCTTCCCCACTCCTCTGGTGATCAGGAACGGAGGGTGGGGATCATTATATCGCTGCTCAGGGGTAACGCTCAGTCCTGGGCCTTTTCGCTGCCGGAGGGGGCACGGCCCCTCCGTTCAGTGGATGAATTCTTTTTAGCCCTGGGTCAGATATATGATGATCCGGATCGTATTGCTCTGGCTGAGTCTAGACTACGTCTATTATGCCAGGGTAAACAATCCGCAGAAATATACTGCTCAGAATTTCGGAGATGGGCAGTTGATACTGGTTGGAATGATGCTGCACTCCGAAGTCAATTTTGCCATGGTCTTTCAGAGGGATTGAAAGATGCATTTGACTTTCATGAGAGGCACATTTCTTTGGACTCTGCTATGTCTCAGGCCGTTCGTATTGACAGGCGTCTTAGAGAGAGAGGAGAGATGTCCCCTTCCTGTCATACTCAGTCCCAGGACAGTGCAGCGGTCCCATTCTGTGCGCAGGGGTCTCAGTCGCTGTCAGCCCCTTCTGAGCAGGAGCCCATGCAGCTGGGGTTGATTGCTTCTGACAATAGAAGATTCAGCCCGCATGGGAGGGTTTGTTTTTGTTGTGGAGGTATAAATCATTTGGCAAATATTTGTCCCTCTAGGAGATTCAGGCAGTTTTCTGGGAGTAATAAAGAAACAAACAAGAAAAAAATCTCTTAAAAATGTTCCGTCTGTTACTATTGGCAGGGTTGAGGCGGAAATTGAAGGTTTTCCGTTTGCTTGTAGTTCCCGTTTTGTCCTGCCTGCTAGGGTGGCGCTAGAGAGCAAGAACATTTTTTGTGAGATTTTTGTGGATAGTGGAGCAGCGGTCAATCTCATTGATAATCAATTTGCGATAACTCATGGTTTCCAGGTGCGCACTTTGGGAGAGGATATTCCGGTTTTTGCTATTGATTCCGCTCCACTTTCTCAGAAATCATTAAAGGGCATAGTTCACAATATCCGTTTAATTGTGAGTGATGCTCATGTTGAGGATGTGTCATGTTTCGTCCTTAGCGGTTTGCCTACCCCTCTAGTGTTGGGGCTACCCTGGCTCACTAAACATAACCCCACCATTGATTGGCAAGCGAGGCAAATAAATGGTTGGAGTGACTTTTGCAGAGAGAATTGCCTCACGACATCTGTTTCTGAGGTTGCTACTAAGACTGTACCATCTTTTCTCTCTGAATTTTCGGATGTCTTCTCTGAGAGTGGAGTTCAGGATTTGCCCCCGCACAGGGAGTACGATTGCCCTATTAATCTCATCCCAGGTGCCAAACTGCCTAAATCTCGTTTATACAATCTTTCCCAACCTGAGCGGATCGCTATGCGTGCTTATATCTCTGAAAGTCTGAGAAAAGGACACATACGACCCTCGAAGTCACCTGTTTTCTTTGTTAAGAAAAAAGATGGTTCTTTAAGACCTTGTCTGGATTTCAGGGAGCTGAACAATATCACTATTCGTGACCCTTATCCGCTTCCTCTGATCCCGGACCTGTTTAACCAGGTTGTTGGGGCTAAAGTCTTTTCCAAATTAGATCTAAGAGGGGCATACAACCTGGTCAGGGTCAGAGAAGGAGACGAATGGAAGACGGCCTTCAATACCCCTGAGGGCCATTTTGAGAATTTGGTTATGCCTTTTGGTTTGATGAATGCCCCAGCCGTTTTTCAGCATTTCGTGAACAGCATTTTTTATCATTTGATGGGAAAATTTGTATTAGTGTATTTGGATGACATTTTGATTTTTTCTCCTGATTTCAAAACTCATAAGGAACATTTACGTCAAGTCTTGCTCATCCTGCGGGAGAATAAATTATATGCGAAACTGGAAAAATGTGTGTTTGCGGTTCCAGAAATTCAATTTCTGGGGTTTCTTCTCTCCGCTTCTGGTTTTCGCATGGACCCCGAGAAGGTCCGCGCTGTGCTTGAGTGGGAGCTTCCTGAGAATCAGAAGGCGCTGATGCGGTTTTTGGGCTTTGCCAATTATTACAGGAAGTTTATTTTGAATTATTCCTCTATTGTTAAACCACTCACTGATATGACCAGAAAGGGGGTAGATTTTTCTTCTTGGTCAGTAGAGGCGCGTAAGGCTTTTTCTAATATCAAGGAGAGTTTTGCTTCCGCTCCCATCTTGGTGCAACCTGATATTTCTTTACCCTTCATAGTCGAGGTTGATGCTTCTGAGGTGGGTGTGGGGGCGGTCTTGTCTCAGGGTTCCTCTCCTGCCAAATGGCGACCATGTGCCTTTTTCTCGAAAAAACTCTCCTCCGCAGAGAGAAATTACGATGTGGGAGATAGGGAATTGTTGGCCATCAAGTTGGCTTTTGAGGAATGGCGCCATTGGCTAGAGGGAGCCAGACACCCTATTACCGTATTTACTGACCATAAAAATCTGGCCTACTTGGAGTCAGCCAAGCGTCTGAACCCGAGACAGGCCAGATGGTCTTTGTTCTTTTCTAGGTTTAATTTTGTGGTCACGTTCCGCCCTGGAGTTAAGAATGTGAAGGCAGATGCCCTGTCACGTTGTTTTCCGGGAGGCGGGAATTTTGAAGACCCGGGTCCCATTTTGGCTGAAGGTGTGGTGGTCTCTGCTCTCTTTTCTGAATTGGAGGCAGAGGTGCAGGCAGCCCAGTCAGAGGCTCCTGATCTTTGTCCTCCTGGGAGGTTGTTTGTGCCTCTCGCTTTAAGACACAAGATTTTTAAGGAACACCACGATACGGTCCTTGCTGGGCACCCGGGGGCAAGAGCCACACTGGATCTCATCGCTCGGAGATTCTGGTGGCCTGCGCTTCGTAAGTCGGTTGAGGGTTTTGTGGCAGCCTGCGAGACTTGCGCTCGTGCCAAAGTCCCTCATTCACGGCCATCAGGTCCTCTCCTTCCCTTACCCATTCCTTCCCGTCCTTGGACACATCTGTCCATGGACTTTATAACGGACCTGCCTCGTTCCTCGGGGAAGACTGTGATTCTGGTGGTGGTGGACCGTTTCAGCAAAATGGTGCATTTCATCCCTTTTCCTGGTTTGCCCAATGCTAAGACGCTGGCGCAGGCATTTATTGATCACATTGTCAAATTGCACGGTATTCCTTCAGACATAGTCTCTGATAGGGGCACGCAGTTTGTTTCCAGATTCTGGAAGGCTTTCTGTTCTCGCTTGGGGGTTCGGTTGTCATTCTCTTCTGCTTTCCACCCGCAGTCGAATGGCCAGACAGAGCGCGTCAATCAGAATCTGGAGACATATCTGCGCTGTTTTGTGGCGGAGAATCAAGAGGATTGGTGTTCTTTTTTGTCCCTTGCTGAGTTTGCTTTAAATAACCGTCGTCAGGAGTCCTCTGATAAGTCACCATTTTTTGGTGCATATGGGTTTCATCCGCAGTTTGGGACTTTCTCGGGAGAGGGGTCTTCTGGTTTACCTGATGAGGACAGATTCTCCTCGTCTTTGTCATCTATTTGGCAAAAGATTCAGGATAATCTAAAGAGCATGAGTGAGAGATATAAGCGTGTGGCAGATAAGAGACGTGTGCTTGGTCCGGACCTGAATGTTGGTGATCTTGGTGTGGTTGTCTACCAAGAATATCAAATTGAAGGTTCCCTCCTGGAAGTTGGGTCCTAGGTTTATTGGGCCTTACAAAATCCTGTCTGTCATCAATCCTGTTGCCTACCGTCTTGATCTTCCTCAGACTTGGAAGATCCATAATGTTTTTCATAAGTCCTTATTGAAACCTTATGTTCAACCCATTGTACCCTCGCCTTTGCCTCCTCCTCCGATTATGGTTGATGGGAATCTTGAATTTCAGGTCTCTAGGATTGTGGATTCTCGTCTTGTCCGCGGTTCTCTTCAGTACCTTGTTCATTGGGAGGGTTATGGTCCTGAGGAGAGGATGTGGGTCCCAGTGACGGACATTAAGGCCTCTCGTCTCATCAGGGCTTTCCATAGGTCCCATCCTGAGAAGGTGGGCTCTGAGTGTCCGGAGTCCACTCGTAGAGGGAGGGGTACTGTCACAACAAGACAGCTGAGAAGCTCTGACAGAGGCCTTTCAGAACCTCCTCCTTGAGTTCTCTTTGTTGTGCTGTTCAGTTCCTCATCTCGTTAGCCTCTCTCAGCTGTCATGGAGTTGGACTGATTGCATCCCTTTAAATTCCGCCCCATAATGCATTACTGGGCGGCTTATACTTCTTCCTGGAGTGTGTGTGCATGCTGATCTTGTTTTCCAGTCTGCTACTAAAGTTAAGTGCTGAACATTTATCTGTTATTTTCTGTTTGCTGGATCCCAGGTGACCCTGACTCCCTCCGTGTCTGGTGTAGGGAGCCGGTGGTCGTGTCCCCTCACTATTGTAGGGTGTTCAGGGGTTATATAGTCGAGGTACGTGGCTATGCAACCTTCCACCTCTGGGATCGTTGCATAGGCTGAGCAGCCAGGGAAAGTCTCAGGTCTTGTGCAGGGGTCTCCCTTTTAGTTCCTTAGCTTTGGATCCACTCAGTCATATATGCATGTTGCTTTGTCTTGTTTCCTGTACACCGTCCGTGACACTCACACTCCTCCTTCATACCTGTAATCAATATTCAGGCCATTAGGTTGTAAACTGTTTAAAGTCCGAATCCAAAATGATTCTCTCTTTTTAAGCAACAATACACGATCACCCCCCCTCCCCCCCTGCGAGGCATTGGTATCTGGTCAATGATCCAGCATCTCAAGTCCTTTTCATTATGTTTTTTGAGTGAAAAATGTCTAGGCACAGGAAGATCAGTGCGACCCTTTCTGATAGTAAACCTATGGTTATTGAGTCTGGTTTTTAAATCAGTGGAGGTTTCCCCTACATACAATGCCTGGCAGGGGCAGGAGAGAACATACACTACAAAAGTAGAGTCACAAGAAAGGTGGAATTTAATAGGATACACAATACCTGTATTGGGATGTGTAAAGGCCCTAGATCTACAAATGAAGCGACTATTGACACAATGTAGGCACGGGAAACACCCAGTGCCTGATGGTGCCAATGTAGTTTGTCTGCTGACATTTTTGGGTCCAACATCCGCCCTCACTAATTGGTCTCTGATATTTTTACATCTCCGGTATGCACATAAGGGTGGTATCTTAAACTCGGGCACATCTTTTTTGCATCCACTTAATACCGACCAATGTCGTTTCAGTATTTTATTGATGTCATTACTATACTCGGAATAAGTGGATACAAATGTAACCCTCTTATCAGTCTTCTTGTTTTTACCGCTAGTCTGTAGCAGGGAATCTCTATCTAGAGCTAGTACTCTGTCTTTCTGCATCTCCAGTAATTTACTGGGGTACCCCCGTTGCTTGAATTTAAACGTCATCTCCTCATTGGTTTTATTTAACGAGGTCCTGTCAGTAACTATCCTTTTTGCCCTTAAAAACTGCGAGTATGGCAGATGTTTCACCATACTGCGAGGGTGGCAACTCTCGTACCGTAACGTCATGTTTCTGTCCGTAGGTTTTGTGTATAGTTGCGTACTTAGAGAACCATTGGAAACAAAAACATTAGTATCCAAAAATTGGAAAGAAACATCCGAATAGGTAACCGTAAATTGCAGTTCGTCATCCACACTATTTAGATGTCGATAAAAATCATGTAATTGTTGTACAGTTCCAGTCCAAATGAGGAAGATGTCGTCTATGTATCTCCACCACCCCTTAATGTATTGGGCGTGGTGGGAGCCATAGACGACATCTTCCTCAAATCGGCGCATATAAGTGTTGGCATATGTGGGGGCCACGTTGGACCCCATTGCCACGCCTCGTTTTTGGACATAATAAGTGTCCTGAAAAAGAAAATAGTTAAATTCAAGGACAATAGTGAGGAGACTGATGATGAACGAGCTAGCTTCAGGCGTCAAGGAGGACATCTCAAGCATGCTCCGAACTGCAGTGAAGCCCTTCTGATGCTCAATCGAAGTATATAGAGATACCACATCAAAAGACACTAAGGTGATGGACTCAGTTTCTGTCAAATTGGTCTCCTTTAACTTTATCAGAAAATCGGATGTGTCCCTGATATACGATTGTCCTCCAGTGGAAAAGTCACGCAGAACCTTGTCTAAAAAGATTGCGACGTGGCCAAATACTGAATCGGTCCCCGAAACAATGGGGCGCCCCATTATATGTATGTGCATACCGGAGATGTAAAAATATCAGAGACCAATTAGTGAGGGCGGATGTTGGACCCAAAAATGTCAGCAGACAAACTACATTGGCACCATCAGGCACTGGGTGTTTCCCGTGCCTACATTGTGTCAATTGTCGCTTCATTTGTAGATCTAGGGCCTTTACACATCCCAATACAGGTATTGTGTATCCTATTAAATTCCACCTTTCTTGTGACTCTACTTTTGTAGTGTATGTTCTCTCCTGCCCCTGCCAGGCATTGTATGTAGGGGAAACCTCCTCTGATTTAAAAACCAGACTCAATAACCATAGGTTTACTATCAGAAAGGGTCGCACTGATCTTCCTGTGCCTAGACATTTTTCACTCAAAAAACATAATGAAAAGGACTTGAGATGCTGGATCATTGACCAGATACCAATGCCTCGCAGGGGGGGGGGGGGGGGGGGGTGATCGTGTATTGTTGCTTAAAAAGAGAGAATCATTTTGGATTCGGACTTTAAACAGTTTACAACCTAATGGCCTGAATATTGATTACAGGTATGGAGGAGGAGTGTGAGGTGGGAAGGGTGCCCTCTGATGTGCCGCTTCTGATGTGTTCAAATATTTCCTCCTGTTAAGGACATGTTCATTGACAAAAATATCTTATATAAAAATTGTAAATCTCAAAAAAATAATAATAAAAATATAATAGAAATGTGTAAAACAAGGTTATTATAAAATTTGGGTGTCACTTGCATCACTAACATTGTGTATCATTTCAGACGCACTGGAATTCCAGGGGAAGACACAAAAGAATAATGATGAACCGAGAAGGTGGATGAGGACCCCACTAAGTATTTGTCTGATTTTGCAAACTTTAAAAAAAAAAAAAAAAATTCCCTGTGGAGTGGTGTTATTGTCCCGATGGCATATTAAAAGGAGTAATTTGGAATATGCAGGTATAGTGCTGACTACCTAAATCTCAATTCTTTTGCTCTGATCTATTATTAGAGGAGAACCCTCTAGGTCATGAGATGCAGCAAGTAGTTGACCGATGGTGCTGATGGTACTAGCGTGCTGTCAGCATCGTGGTCACGCATAGAGGATGGTTTCCCATCTTGGAAAAGTGGGGACCCTCCCCTTGGCTGCGATCAGGTGGAATTTACCCACTGTGACCGATTATGGAACTCAGCTAATAGACAGCAGCAAATGCGGTAGATAAAAAATATATTCTGGCTGCATTCCCTCTAGTATCATGGTGGCTATAGGCATCAATGGTGGAATTGCGCATGCGCTTCCCCACTCTAACGGTAGCATACATGATGCGGTAGTAGCAATTGTGATGCGCCTGTGACGCCACGCAGGAGCGACATCTCTAACAAACGTGGTGTCGCTCTGACGTAGTATATGCGACTGGGACATGCGCACTTACACCAGAGACACGCGCTGAACGGCGCAATAGTATATGTGGGCCGCATCTCTTTCTCAGGTTTATCTTCATCAACATACCCCCCTCACATATGTGCACGATTAATGTTTTTACATCAATCATGTATGAATTATGAACAGCTGACAATGTTTATGGATTTTAGGCTGTAATATAAGACTGTCAGCTGTATTATGCACTTCATGCACTGTTAGCACTTGTCACTTTAATAATGATTACCAGGATGACTATTTTGTATTTGTATTTATATTTTTTTATATTGTTATTTATCAAGTATCAATTATATAGTTATACAATTGATTTAATTGGCTCTCAGATATATGTTTGCTCTGCACTTTTTGTCATTGCTTGAGAAAGGCTCATGTAGAGCCGAAACATAGCTTTTTTGCTGCCACCACATGGGTGATTAAACATACTTGCTTTACCGAAGAAACCGTCTGGAGTGCTGTCCGATTTTTTTCTATTATATATATATATAGTGTCACTTCCACACTAGCACTGTTAATAATGCTTCCAGTTGTGCCCCCAGAAAGAATAATGCCCCCATTAGTGCCCCCCAAGCAGAATAATGCCCCATTAGTGCCCCTAAGAAGAATACTGTCCCATTAGTGCCCCCAGGAAAAATAATGCCCCCATTAGTGCCCCCCTGTAAGAATAATGCCTCCAGTTGTGCCCCCAGGAAGAATAATGCCCCCATTAGTGCCCCCAAGAAGAATAATGCCCCCATTAGTGTCCCCAGGAAAATTAGTGTCCCCATTAGTGCCCCCAAGAAGAAGAATGCCCCCATTAGTGCCACTAAGAAGAATACTGCCCCATTAGTGCCACCAGGAAAAATGATACCCCCATTAGTGCCCCCAAGAAGAATACTGCTCCATTATTGCCCCCAGGAAAAATAATGCCACCATTAGTGCCCCCCCAATAAGAAGATTGCCTCCAGTTGTGCCCCCAGGAAAAAAAATGCCCCCATTATTGCCCCTAGGAAAAAAAATGCCCCCATTGATGATGCTCTTGATTGATAATATAAATAGTTGGTGGAATTGGTGGGGCATTTACAAATAATACTTACCCATGTCCTCTGTTGACTGTTCAAAAGACGTCCTACTCTTCTCTTCATCCACCGAAGTGTTCGGGTGCCCGCACATGCGCAGAAGTATATTCCTTTGTTTGGAGCCGCGGCAAGAAGTAAACTTGATCTGCGCATGCGCGGCCGCCCGACATGCGCGCTCACAGCATGTAATACAGGCCGGCCACTAGATCACCAGGGTAAGCGGTGCGCAGGCACAGCCCATGGATGCGGCCGGCGATCGGTGGTCATATCCATGGGCAGCGACTATAAACAATTCAATAAGATTTTTTAATTTTAATAAAAAACTAGATGATTTAGAAAATGGATTATATTTAGGAAAAGGCTCGGGGGGGGGGGGGATAAAACATGATTACAAAGATGAGAATAATCCTTTAAGGACAGTAGCAGGGTGTAGGAGTGGCAACACTCGGGGGTGTTACATTCCCCCTTACTTAAACCAAGCCATCCTCGGCAAAGGGTCCCTTGAGAGAGTTCATGAGGGTATACTAAACGTAGTCCCCCTATGGCGGGTCTGAGGGAGGTAGGGGCGTTTCACAGATCGACAACCCACAAAGAGTTCCTTACCATCTTTGTCGTCTGCCAGGAATCCGCTGCCACATTCCACCGAAAACCATAAGACGGTGCCCTGGCATCTCTCTAGATGCGTATCCCCCGGTCATGGGTGGTCTAGGACGTGGATCACCCAGTCCTCAATGTTTTTTTTGTAATTCCACATCGTCTGGGCGTGGGCTGTAACTTCCGGTGGGACCATGGGGTTCAACTGAGAGAAGGAACCGCTCTTCCTGGGTGGCGGAGTGAATGCTCCAGCCGCCTCCACCGCACCGGCTGGCATGACGGACGCCTCAGACCTTCTCTCCGGTTCATGGTGCACCTGAGAAAGTCGTACTTTTTGCAGGGCAGCCTGCACTTCGGGCTCATCGCCCCACCCCATTTCACCCCAGTTGGGTCGCAGAGGATGCACTATTTTGTCTTCCTCTGTCTCTCCGGCAAAAACTGGTAAATGGGGCGTAATCTTGGAGGTGGAGTCTTCACTTCCTACACTGGCATTGGGCAGTTCCCAGGTGGGCAGAGCTGTCGCTTCTCGCTCTTTGGCTGGGCGTTTCCCTGTTTTCCCGCTCTTGAGGTACAAGAAGAACATATGCCATCACTGGCAAAGATGGCGGATTAACCCCTCGGACCCCCACCTCTATGATTGTCGGGATTCCAAATTGAAGTTTTGTTTATGAGCGCTCAGAGGAAGCTGACACAGACACACTGCTGAATCAAATTCTCTCACTCCTTTATTTCATAGAAAGCATTTATTTTTATAACAGTATAGATAACAGACAAATCTGGCATACCACCAAGGGGGTGAAAATTAAAACTAATGATTTGATTGGTCACTCATAAAAGGCAATACTGCCGTACCATACTAACAAAATTCTACTAATTAAAAAGGTTAATCTTATCTCAAAGTTAGTATTCGTTAGCAGCACATCCCAAACTAACAAGCAGTATAACTCTCTCTTCTATGTCAGACTCTGATAAGGAAGTGAGGGAGCTACTACCTTGGCCATGCAGATAGGAACATTTGATTTATATACACAGAGACTCCCTGCATCCTGCCAGCTGGTTCATAAATGTTTCCACATACAGTACAGACCTAAAGTTTGGACACACCTTCTCATTCAAAGAGTTTTCTTTATTTTCATGACTATGAAAATTGTAGATTCACACTGAAGGCATCATAACTATGAATTAACACATGTGGAATTATATACATAACAAAAAAGTGTGAAACAACTGAAAATATGTCATATTCTAGGTTCTTCAAAGTAGCCACCTTTTGCTTTGATTACTGCTTTACACACTCTTGGCATTCTCTTGATGAGCTTCAAGAGGTAGTCACCTGAAATGGTCTTCCAACAGTCTTAAAGGAGTTCCCAGAGATGCTTAGCACTTGTTGGCCCTTTTGCCTTCACTCTGCGATCCAGCTCACCCCAAACCATCTAGATTGGGTTCAGGTCCGGTGACTGTGGAGGCCAGGTCATCTGGTGCAGCACCCCATCACTCTCCTTCATGGTCAAATAGCCCTTACACAGCCTGGAGGTGTGTTTGGGGTCATTGTCCTGTTGAAAAATAAATGATGGTCCAACTAAACGCAAACCGGATGGAATAGCATGCCGCTGCAAGATGCTGTGGTAGCCATGCTTAAGTATGCCTTCAATTTTGAATAAATCCCCAACAGTGTCACCAGCAAAGCACCCCCACACCATCACACCTCCTCCTCCATGCTTCACGGTGGGAACCAAGCATGTAGAGTCCACCCGTTCACCTTTTCTGCGTCACACAAAGACACAGTGGTTGGAACCAAAGATCTCAAATTTTGACTCATCAGACCAAAGCACAGATTTCCACTGGTCTAATGTCCATTCCTTGTGTTCTTTAGCCCAAACAAGTCTCTTCTGCTTGTTTCCTGTCCTTAGCAGTGGTTTCCTAGCAGATATTCCACCATGAAGGCCTAATTCACACAGTCTCCTCTTAACAGTTGTTCTAGAGATGCGTTTGCTGCTAGAACTCTGTGTGGCATTGACTTGGTCTCTAATCTGAGCTGCTGTTCACCTGCGATTTCTGAGGCTGGTGACTCGGATGAATTTATCCTCCGCAGCAGAGATGACTCTTGCTCTTCCTTTCCTGGGGCGGTCCGCATGTGAGCCAGTTTCTTTGTAGCGCTTGATGGTTTTTGTGACTGCACTTTCAAAGTTTTCCCAATTTTTCAGACTGACTGACCTTCATTTCTTAAAGTAATGATGGCCACTCGTTTTTCTTTACTGAGGCCTCTTTGTCACGGACGGTGTACAGGAAACAAGACAAGGCAACATGCATATATGACTGAGTGGATCCAAAGCTAAGGAACCAAAAGGGGGACCCCTGCACAAGACCTGAGACTTTCCCTGGCTGCTCAGCCTATGCAAAGATCCAAAAGGTGGAAGTTTGCATATCCACGTACCTCGACTATATAACCCCTGAACACCCTACAATAGTGAGGGGACACGACCACCGGCTCCCTACACCAGACACGGAGGGAGTCAGGGTCACCTGGGATCCAGCAAACAGAAAATAACAGATAAATGTTCAGCACTTAACTTAGTAGCAGACAGGAAAACAAGATCAGCATGCACACACACTCCAGGAAGAAGTATAAGCCGCCCAGTAATGCATTATGGGGCGGAATTTAAAGGGATGCAATCAGTCCAACTCCATGACAGCTGAGAGAGGCTAACGAGATGAGGAACTGAGCAGCACAACAAAGAGAACTCAAGGAGGAGGTTCTGAAAGGCCTCTGTCAGAGCTTCTCAGCTGTCTGGTTGTGACAGTACCCCTCCCTCTACGAGTGGACTCCGGACACTCAGAGCCCACCTTCTCAGGATGGGACCTATGGAAATCCCTGATGAGACGAGAGGCCTTAATGTCCGTCACTGGGACCCACATCCTCTCCTCAGGACCATAACCCTCCCAATGAACAAGGTACTGAAGAGAACCGCGGACAAGACGAGAATCCACAATCCTAGAGACCTGAAATTCAAGATTCCCATCAACCATAATCGGAGGAGGAGGCAAAGGCGAGGGTACAATGGGTTGAACATAAGGTTTCAATAAGGACTTATGAAAAACATTATGAATCTTCCAAGTCTGAGGAAGATCAAGACGGTAGGCAACAGGATTGATGACAGACAGGATTTTGTAAGGCCCAATAAACCTAGGACCCAACTTCCAGGAGGGAACCTTCAATTTGATATTCTTGGTAGACAACCACACCAGATCACCAACATTCAGGTCCGGACCAAGCACACGTTTCTTATCTGCCACATGCTTATATCTCTCACTCATGCTCTTTAGATTATCCTGAATCTTTTGCCAAATAGATGACAAAGACGAGGAGAATCTGTCCTCATCAGGTAAACCAGAAGACCCCTCTCCCGAGAAAGTCCCAAACTGCGGATGAAACCCATATGCACCAAAAAATGGTGACTTATCAGAGGACTCCTGACGACGGTTATTTAAAGCAAACTCAGCAAGGGACAAAAAAGAACACCAATCCTCTTGATTCTCCGCCACAAAACAGCGCAGATATGTCTCCAGATTCTGATTGACGCGCTCTGTCTGGCCATTCGACTGCGGGTGGAAAGCAGAAGAGAATGACAACCGAACCCCCAAGCAAGAACAGAAAGCCTTCCAGAATCTGGAAACAAACTGCGTGCCCCTATCAGAGACTATGTCTGAAGGAATACCGTGCAATTTGACAATGTGATCAATAAATGCCTGCGCCAGCGTCTTAGCATTGGGCAAACCAGGAAAAGGGATGAAATGCACCATTTTGCTAAAACGGTCCACCACCACCAGAATCACAGTCTTCCCCGAGGAACGAGGCAGGTCCGTTATAAAGTCCATGGACAGATGTGTCCAAGGACGGGAAGGAATGGGTAAGGGAAGGAGAGGACCTGATGGCCGTGAATGAGGGACTTTGGCACGAGCGCAGGTCTCGCAGGCTGCCAAAAAACCCTCAACCGACTTACGAAGCGCAGGCCACCAGAATCTCCGAGCGATAAGATCCAGTGTGGCTCTTGCCCCCGGGTGCCCAGCAAGGACCGTATCGTGGTGTTCCTTAAAAATCTTGTGTCTTAAAGCGAGAGGCACAAACAACCTCCCAGGAGGACAAAGATCAGGAGCCTCTGACTGGGCTGCCTGCACCTCTGCCTCCAATTCAGAAAAAAGAGCAGAGACCACCACACCTTCAGCCAAAATGGGACCCGGGTCTTCAAAATTCCCGCCTCCCGGAAAACAACGTGACAGGGCATCTGCCTTCACATTCTTAACTCCAGGGCGGAACGTGACCACAAAATTAAACCTAGAAAAGAACAAAGACCATCTGGCCTGTCTCGGGTTCAGACGCTTGGCTGACTCCAAGTAGGCCAGATTTTTATGGTCAGTAAATACGGTAATAGGGTGTCTGGCTCCCTCTAGCCAATGGCGCCATTCCTCAAAAGCCAACTTGATGGCCAACAATTCCCTATCTCCCACATCGTAATTTCTCTCTGCGGAGGAGAGTTTTTTCGAGAAAAAGGCACACAGTCGCCATTTGGCAGGAGAGGAACCCTAAGAAAAGACCGCCCCCACACCCACCTCAGAAGCATCAACCTCAACTATGAAGGGTAAAGAAATATCAGGTTGCACTAAGATGGGAGCGGAAGCAAAACTCTCCTTGATATTAGAAAAAGCCTTACGCGCCTCTACTGACCAAGAAGAAAAATCTACCCCCTTTCTGGTCATATCAGTGAGTGGTTTAACAATAGAGGAATAATTCAAAATAAACTTCCTGTAATAATTGGCAAAGCCCAAAAACCGCATCAGCGCCTTCTGATTCTCAGGAAGCTCCCACTCAAGCACAGCGCGGACCTTCTCGGGGTCCATGCGAAAACCAGAAGCGGAGAGAAGGAACCCCAGAAATTGAATTTCTGGAACCGCAAACACACATTTTTCCAGTTTCGCATATAATTTATTCTCCCGCAGGATGAGCAAGACTTGACGTAAATGTTCCTTATGAGTTTTGAAATCAGAAAAAAAAATCTAAATGTCATCCAAATACACTAATACAAATTTTCCCATCAAATGATAAAAAATGCTGTTCACGAAATGCTGAAAAACGGCTGGGGCATTCATCAAACCAAAAGGCATAACCAAATTCTCAAAATGGCCCTCAGGGGTATTGAAGGCCGTCTTCCATTCGTCTCCTTCTCTGACCCTGACCAGGTTGTATGCCCCTCTTAGATCTAATTTGGAAAAGACTTTAGCCCCAACAACCTGGTTAAACAGGTCTGGGATCAGAGGAAGCGGATAAGGGTCACGAACAGTGATATTGTTCAGCTCCCTGAAATCCAGACAAGGTCTTAAAGAACCATCTTTTTTCTTAACAAAGAAAAAACCAGCGGCAACAGGTGACTTCGAGGGTCGTATGTGTCCTTTTCTCAGACTCTCAGAGATATAAGCACGCATAGCGATCCTCTCAGGTTGGGAAAGATTGTATAAACGAGATTTAGGCAGTTTGGCGCCTGGGATGAGATTAATAGGGCAATCGTACTCCCTGTGCGGGGGCAAATCCTGAACTCCACTCTCAGAGAAGACATCCGAAAATTCAGAGAGAAAAGATGGTACAGTCTTAGTAGCAACCTCAGAAACAGATGTCGTGAGGCAATTCTCTCTGCAAAAGTCACTCCAACCATTTATTTGCCTCGCTTGCCAATCAATGGTGGGGTTATGTTTAGTGAGCCAGGGTAGCCCCAACACTAGAGGTGTAGGCAAACCGCTAAGGACGAAACATGACACATCCTCAACATGAGCATCACTCACAATTAAACGGATATTGTGAACTATGCCCTTTAATGATTTCTGAGAAAGTGGAGCGGAATCAATAGCGAAAACAGGAATATCCTTTCCCAAAGTGCGCACCTGGAAACCATGAGTAATCGCAAATTGATTATCAATGAGATTGACCGCTGCTCCACTATCCACAAAAATCTCACAAAAAATGTTCTTGCTCTCTAGCGCCACCCTAGCCGGCAGGACAAAACGGGAACTACAAGCAAACGGAAAACCTTCAATTTCCGCCTCAACCCTGCCAATAGTAACAGACGGAACATTTTTAAAAGATTTTTTCCTGTTTGTTTCTTTATTACTTCCAGAAAACTGCCTGAATCTCCTAGAGGGACAAATATTTGCCAAATGATTTATACCTCCACAACAAAAACAAACCCTCCCATGCGGGCTGAATCTTCTATTGTCAGAAGCAATCAACCCCAGCTGCATGGGCTCCTGCTCAGAAGGGGCTGACGGCGACTGAGACCCCTGCGCACAGAATGGGACCGCTGCACTGTCCTGGGACTGAGTATGACAGGAAGGGGACATCTCTCCTCTCTCTCTAAGACGCCTGTCAATACGAACGGCCTGAGACATAGCAGAGTCCAAAGAAATAGGCCTCTCATGAAAGGCAAATGCATCTTTCAATCCCTTTGAAAGACCATGGCAAAATTGACTTCGGAGTGCAGCATCATTCCAACAAGTATCAACTGCCCATCTCCGAAATTCTGAGCAGTATATTTCTGCGGATTGTTTACCCTGGCATAATAGACGTAGTCTAGACTCAGCCAGAGCAATACGATCCGGATCATCATATATCTGACCCAGGGCTAAAAAGAATTCATCCACTGAACGGAGAGGCCGTGCCCCCTCCGGCAGCGAAAAGGCCCAGGACTGAGCGTTACCCCTGAGCAGCGATATAATGATCCCCACCCTCCGTTCCTCATCACCAGAGGAATGGGGAAGAAGGCGAAAATGGAGTTTGCAAGCCTCTCTAAAACGCACAAAATTCTCACTACCCCTGGAGAACGTATCCGGGAGCGAGATCTTAGGCTCAGAACAAACTCCATGAACGCAAGCTGAACCGGTCACTTGAAGCTGAGAAAAAGTCTTACGGAGATCAGCTACCTCCAATGAAAGACCCTGGAAGCGTTCAGTCAAAAGTGAAACCGGATCCATGCTTGAGACGGTTCTGGCGGCTTATAATGTCACGGACGGTGTACAGGAAACAAGACAAAGCAACATGCATATATGACTGAGTGGATCCAAAGCTAAGGAACCAAAAGGGGGACCCCTGCACAAGACCTGAGACTTTCCCTGGCTGCTCAGCCTATGCAAAGATCCAAAAGGTGGAAGTATGCATATCCACGTACCTCGACTATATAACCCCTGAACACCCTACAATAGTGAGGGGACACGACCACCGGCTCCCTACACCAGACACGGAGGGAGTCAGGGTCACCTGGGATCCAGCAAACAGAAAATAACAGATAAATGTTCAGCACTTAACTTTAGTAGCAGACAGGAAAACAAGATCAGCATGCACACACACTCCAGGAAGAAGTATAAGCCGCCCAGTAATGCATTCTGGGGAGGAATTTAAAGGGATGCAATCAGTCCAACTCCATGACAGCTGAGAGAGGCTAACGAGATGAGGAACTGAACAGCACAACAAAGAGAACTCAAGGAGGAGGTTCTGAAAGGCCTCTGTCAGAGCTTCTCAGCTGTCTGGTTGTGACACTCTTTCACACTTGCGTTGTCCGCATCCGGCGTGTACTCCACTTGCCGGAATTACAAGCCGGATCCGGAAAAACGCAAGTGAACTGAAAGCATTTGAAGACGGATCTGTCTTCAAAATGCTTTCAGTGTTACTATGGCAGCCAGGACGCTATTAAAGTCCTGGTTGCCATAGTAGGAGCGGGGAGCGGGGGAGCGGTATACTTACAGTCCGTGCGGCTTCCGGGGTGCTCCAGAATGACGTCAGAGCGCCCCATGCGCATGGATGACGTGCCATGTGATCACGTGGTCCATGCGCTTTTGGCGCCCTGACGTCACTCTGGAGCGCCCCGGGAGCCGCACGGATGGTAAGTATGCTGCTCCCCCACTCCCCACTACACTTTACCATGGCTGCCAGGACTTTAGCGTCCCGGCAGCCATGGTAACCATTCAGAAAAAGCTAAACGTCGGATCCGGCAATGCGCCGAAACGACGTTTAGCTTAAGGCCGGATCCGGATCAATGCCTTTCAATGGGCATTAATTCCGGATCCGGCCTTGCGGCAAGTGTTCTGGATTTTTGGCCGGAGCAAAAAGCGCAGCATGCTGCGGTATTTTCTCCGGCCAAAAAACGTTCCGGTCCTGAACTGAAGACATCCTGATGCATCCTGCACGGATTTCTCTCCATTCAGAATGCATTAGGATAAAACTGATCAGGATTCTTCCGGCATAGAGCCCCGACGACGGAACTCTATGCCGGAAGAAAAGAACGCAGGTGTGAAAGAGCCCTTAGCTGCTTTTTTCTTGCCATAATACAAATTCTAACAGTCTATTCAGTAGGACTATCAGCTGTGTATCCACCGGACTTCTCCACAACGCAACTGATGGTCCCAACCCCATTTATAAGGCAAGAAATCCCACTTATTAAACCAGACAGGGCACACCTGTGAAGTGAAAACCATTTCAGGTGACTACCTCTTGAAGCTCATCAAGAGAATGCCAAAGCAGTAATCAAAGCAAAAGGTGGCTACTTTGAAGAACCTAGAATATGACATATTTTCAGTTGTTTCACACTTTGTTATATATATAATTCCACATGTGTTAATTCATAGTTTTGATGCCTTCATTGTGAATCTACAATTTTCATAGTCATGAAAATAAAGAAAACTCTTTGAATGAGAAGGTGTGTCCAAACTTTTGGTCTGTACTGTATGTATAATATGGAGGACATGTTTATACAAAATGGATTCTCATCCCTCACAATAAACGTAGTAAAGTCATTTTTAGGGGGTTCTCTGACAATTCTGTAGGCCTTGTAGTATAAAGACACAAAGGTAAATCCTGTTCGTGATGCTAAAATTGCAATGGGCGCCTCCCCCTAGGCCCCTCTATGTCACGAGTCCCAGGTGTAGGAAATGCTGAGTGGTGTAAATGTGTGGCCCAAATGTCTCTTTAGTTGTGTCACGGTGCTCCTACCTGGATACCACTGGACCCCAGGCTTTGGCTTCGAAGCAATAAATAAAGGGAATAATTGAGGGATTAAGAAAGAACTTGGGTCCAGACCTTGAGATGAAGTTCAGTGGCAGCTTTACTTGAGTAAACGTTTTTCCAAAACAAATTTCAGGCTTTATCTTGGTTCCAGCAGGCTTTAGCATTAAAATGGCTCTGCTATATCTGACTCTGTTGTCCTAACAAGCTTAATTAATGTCTTTGCTTTCTTTGTGATGCCGTGCTTCACTTTTTGGTCAGGCTTATGTTTAGCCAAGGGATGTGGTAGAATCCGGTGAGCTTTAACATGGAGTCCCTACCATCACACACACTACCACTAGCACTAGTTCTAACTGGTCCCCACCCTTCCTACAGGAAATAGGACTTACCCACTACTCTCCAGAGGGCAGTGTGGGGATTCGCTCTGGTAGACAGGGTAGACATATAGTTATGTCTACAGAGATGTGTGGGGGCTCATTTTTGACAATACCATTTTGGGGTGTGTATGACTTGATCCCATTTTATTCAATATTCTTGGGAGATAAAGTGATTAAAAAACTTGAATCAGCCTTTTTTGAATTTTTTTCTGTTACGCCATTTACCATATTGGCTAACCTTTTAAAATATTTTTATAGTATGGGTGTTTTCGCATGCGGCGATGCCCATAATGCTATTTTTTTTATTTTGGGCATGTAGGTGATTTTAATTTTTACATTTTTTTTTTATTTTCAAAACTTTTTTATTTATTTTTTACTTTTGGTTAAGTCCTCAAAGTGGACCACAACTTACAATCATCAGATGTAAATTGCTCCATTATTCTGTATAGAAATCACTATATCACAGTTCAGTGCTTCCATCTAGTTGCCTGAACTGGGATATAATAACAATGAGCCTGGAAGCCTAGTACAGGCTGCGGCTCATTTTTAGAATAGGGTGCTTTCTCCAATCTCCGCTGGGGAAAGTGCGCCTGAAGAGGAAGCCTGCGCTTCCAGTTTTTAACACTCTCAGATGTCGTGAGTGAGGGGAACTCATTGCTGCGAGGGGAAGCAGCATGTAGCGTATTCTGGGGCCATGAGGGTGCAGATCTGTGTGAGGAGCTTTATGGGGTGTAAATATGTGAGGGAGGGCTGGAATCGAAAGAACGTAACTGTGTTGTTATGCTGTTTTGTTCCTCAGCTCTCATCAGCGTTCCTAGCAGCAATCCTGCTTCCTCTGGACAGGATCAGGGTCTTGGACACGATCAGCTTTACTTGGCTGCAGCTCTGGTTAATGAAAGATGCTCCCACACCTGGATGTCGATGGATTCTCTCCTCAGTGTCTCTCTCTCTCAGCTTCACTCTAAGGGCTCGTTCACACGAAAGTTCTGTGTTTTACGGTCCGCAAATTGCGAATACAAAAAACACGGATGCCGCCCGTGTGCCTTCTGCAATTTGTGGAAGGAAACGGGTGGCCCATTATAGAAAAGCCTATTCTTGTTTGCAAAACAGACAAGAATAGGACATGAGCTATAATTTTTGCAGGGCCATGGAGTGCTGTCCGCATCTTTTGCAGTCACATTGAAGTCAATGGGTTTGCATCCAAGCCGCAAAAAATGCGTCTCGGATGCGGAATCAAACCACCGTCGTGCGAATGAGCCCTAAGATGGAGGATCCATCATTTCCTTTTCAGGCTCTGTAACTCCACCTCCCATGAATATGGAAATATGCAGTCTGTTAGCTGTTTGATTAGGAAACAGCAGCTTCTTGTGGCCAAACAGCAGAATGTCAGTCAAGATCATTTAACTTAATTTACACAAACAGTGTTCAGACAATGGGAGCTGTTTCCCCATCTCACATGCCACCTCACTATAGTAGAGTTTGTCATCCTTGGCAACCCCCCATACAAACTCATCCTGGGCATAGCGCTGTGGGGGCACAACTGCATTGGGCCTGGTTGACCTTCACAGAATGATAGGCTCAGAAGCACTGGGGACGTCAGGCACATCTAATGCGGGAGAAGCTGCGACTGCTCAACACTTTCCCTGGGAGGCAAACTTGCCAAAGCTGGAGTCTCTGTGGGTACCCGGGCAATACACCATTCCTCCTCCTCCTCTTCTAAGGGGATTTCCTCTGTACTCTGAGCAGGACAAGGCATCTCCTTGACACACACTGGCTCATAAAAATTACGCCTCAACATGTTACGGTGCAAGTTTCGCAAGGGTCCCCTAGTCTCTATTGGCACTACCTCACAGACTGAGATGGCAGGGTCTAACCTCCTATTCACTGTGTATGGGACTGCCTCCCACCGCCCATCCAACTTTCTAGACGGCCGCTTGGCTCTGACATTACTCGATCACCCGGGCATACCCATCCCTCTGCACTGGTCTTGGGTTAGGGTGTACCACTCATCTGAGGTGCTCCCCCACAACCTTGTGGATCGCTCTCATCCGGCGGCGGTGCTCTTGCACCCATGCAGTGGTATTTCTCGGTGGTGGCTCCATCGAGCATGTGGAGATCTTTAATCTCCAGCTCTTCTGAACATGAGCATATGTGGGGAGTAACTGATGGTACTGTGTACCCTGTTGTTATAGACCCACATCAGTTAGGATAGGAACTCTGGCCACCAAGCAGCATCTTGTCCGCAGCATCTGGAGCAAGGTGTGGTTGAACTACTCGCATTCTCCATTTCCATGGGGGTGATACGGGGTTGTGTGGGAATGTGCAATCCCAGACAGTTGGTACAGCTCATTCATTAGAGTATCCTGAAGACATGCCCCCTGGTCCGAATGTATCTTCAGTGGACACCCGAACACCTGTATAAAGTGTTTGCAGACTGCTTCAGCGGTCGACTCTGCTGTCTGGTCTCTGGTGGGTACAGCCACCGCATACTTGATGAAATGACTAGACAGTACGAGTGTCCAGAAGTAGAGTACCCAATCTGTACATAATCGATCATCAGGAGCTCTAGGGATGCAGACGTCCAGATGTCCTGGACAGGAGCCCACTGTTTAGTACTCTTACTCAGCCCGCAGGGCCAACACTTAAGACATGCCTCGGCCACAATGTCTGCCAAATCTGGACAGTATACCACCCTTGGAACCTCTTAAATGTTTAGTCGCTCCAGAAATGGGCACTCCTCTAATGGGCTTCCTGGGCGGCCACTGGTCCCAATGACATGGGGATCTGTTGCCTGTACTGCAGCTCTATACTATTCAGAAATAGTATAGAGCTGCATTTATTAGTAATACAAATAAAATAAATTGTGTCCAAAAATAAAGTGCAAAAACAAAATCAGCAATTGGGATCAAGGGTAAATGAACCTCCGATTATACAACCATAAGTATCCGAAAAGAAAGACTATAAATAAATTAATTATGTGCACGGCGGCACTAATAGCTAGCACGTCCTACCAGTACCAAGGGACGATCATCAGATCCTTCTCCGATAACTTGTACTGCAGCTCTAATTGCAAGTATATGGTCCGAAACAGAAGGCCCTGGGTAATAGTCAGCTCATCCCACTGCTTCAACAACTTCTGGCCCTCTGGAGTCGGACAGGCCTGCTCTTCGGACCCATTCTTTCACTTTCCACAAGTCTGGGCAGCCATTCTGGACCCTCTCCTAATTAGCCAACGTCTTTCCCAGCACCATTGGCATCCCGGACACACCCCACTTGAGTGTGCCAAGTCCTGAAACATAGGTAATCGACCACGGTCAGGAGTCTCAGTGTCCTCTAGCTCCTCATTGACACTCTGAATCGATAACACTACAGGGACTCGGGAGAGTGCATCGGCGTTGCCGTTCTCCCTCCCTGACCAGAACTTGATGTGGTATTGGTACTTAGAAAGCCAAGCCGGGCACCTCTGTTCAAGTGCACTGAGCTTGGCATTCTCCAGATGTGCTAAAGGGTTGTTGCCTGTCTTCACGGTCACCCCTGCACCTGTCAGGTACTTCGCAAACCTTTTGGTCATGGCCCAAACCAGTACCAGTAGTTCCAATTTAAAAGAACTATAGTTGTCAGGGTTGTGCTCTGACTCCCTCAGAAACTGGCTGCCGTAGGCAATGACTCTCTAACGTCAGTCCTGGACTTGGGATAACACGGCCCCCAGACCATGTAGACTTCCGTCAGTGTACAGCAGGAATGGGGTGTTGAACTGCGCATAAGCCAGAATCGGGGAACTGGTCAGCGCGTCCTTTACTGCTTCAAAGGCCTCTTGTTGCCGGGGTCCCCACTCGATGGGAAGATTCTTCGGGACCCCCCACAGTGCCCCTTGATAACTCGTTTAACGGGCCCGCCAAATGAGCAAACTTGGGTATAAACCTGCTGTATTAGCCGGCCAGTCCGACTTATGCCCGCACCTCTCGCAGTGTACACGGCTAGGGAGACTTCTGGGGGCTGGCTTTACCCACTCCTCAGTGACCAAATGTCCCAAATACTTTATCTGCACTTCTTGGGCTTGATCTTGAGCCCATAGTCTTGCAACCGTCCTAGGACCTGTCGCAGGTTCTGGAGGTGATCCTCAAGGGAGGCCCCAAACACCACTATGTCGTCCAGGTATATCAATACCGACTCAAAGTTGAGGTCCCCCAGACAGTGCTCCATCAATGGCTAGAATGTTCCCAGGGCATTGGACAGGCCGAACGGCATTTGGTTGAACTCGTAGAGTCCCATAGGTAGGATTAAGAGCATCTACGCTTTGTCCTTCTTGGCCACTGGTACCTGCCAATACCCGCTGGCCAGATCAAGAGTTGAGAAGAACTTTGCATGACTCAGGGCGGACAATGACTCTTCAATCCGCGGAAGTGGGTAGGTATCCCAGACTGTCTGGGCATTCAGTTTCTGATAATACATGCAGAACTGGAGAGTCCCATCTGTCTTCCGCACCAAGACCACTGGGGCAGCCCAGGGACTTTGACTCTCCTGGATCACCCAGTTTTCCAACATGCTGGCCATCATGTCCTTCACCTCCTGGTACATTTTAGGCTGGATTTGCTAGTAACGTTCCAAGTCCATCTCTCTGTTATTGGCAGCCATCAGCCTGATAATGTTCCTGTCTTCCGGCTCCCAAAGGAGCCGGAAGAACTCCAGAGGCATAAGGGTGCACTCCGACCCTATATCAACTAGGCAGCGTACCTTCTGGCCTTCCAACTTGGCTTCCATAACGGGGCTGCTGGCACATAGGTTGTGTTCTTCATGCATAGGGCTTAGCTTCTGGTGTGCCGCCACAGGACGCCCAGCGTCGGAAGTTTAACGTTGGCTCGGACTTCATCTGTATCAAGCACTCTCTGGCCATATGGTCGTACTGTCGACAAGCCCAGCAGAGGGCAGGGTCATTTCTAGAGGCCAGGGTGATCCTGCCTTCATCTGGGACTTTTCCATCTGTAGTTCTCTTAATTCTGTCTGCAGGGCCTGGACCACATCCTTTAAGGACTCTGAGTCTTCAGACCCCAACTGGCATCTTGTTGCATGGGTGCTACTCACTACTTTCATGGCTACAGGCATGTGCTCTTCCTCTCTCTCCACAGAGGCTAGGTAGAGGCTTTAGAACATCATGTCAGCCGTCGTCTGTGTCATCACTTGCAATTTTCACTGTAAGAACTTGAACTAATCTCATAGTAGCCGGTCCACCTCCTAGAAGGCTCCCATGGCCTCTGGGTCCTGCCGCTGTACTTCATTTAACGTCTCCTGTAGGGCATTAGAGTACTGCATTAGGGTCTCGCGCTCTCGCTGTGGACGGTTGAAGAAGTGGCTCCTCAACTGCACTACTTTAGCATGTCCCCCCTGGGCTCCCTCCTGTAGCAAGAATATTTTCTATAGAGTGTCCCTCTTAGATTCGGGCCTTACCATCACTGTCCATCTGATGTCACCCTCTAGAGCCCCCAACGCAACCTCCGCCTGCAGCTCGGGGGTCAGGTTACATATTTTAACCAAACTCTGTACCCTTTCAGTCCAGTCCTGCAACGTCATGTCTTTACTGTCAAATTTGGGGAGATGACGCAATGGGGATGTACCCTACTGAAGGGGGGGCAGGCTGTATTGGCGGCACTGGGGCCGCTTGTTCCAGCGATGTTGGGGCAAGCAGGTCTTGCACTGGCGCACACTGAGCTGGGTCGTGGGTGGGCACCGTCGGCGCCGGGGGAAGGTCTCCCACCACGTTCCCTTCCATAATGGTTGGTGTATCCTGCTGACTATGCCAAGTTGTAAGCAGTGTACCGGGTTGGGCTCCCCAGGATACAGCAAAGCCACGAACGAGGAAAACAACTCCAACACCAGCTTTGCCAAAACAGTATTTTACTTAAACATGCATGACTACAAATGCTGGTAACACACAATTAAAATTTACATACAACCAGCCAGACGACTGAGTCCCTTGTGCTGCACAGCGCAGCACCCTCTGGTGGATGATGAAGGTAAAAGCAGTAATTTACCTTCTAGCAGGCTCAACTAAAACAGCCACACTTTACCTGTTATTACCTTAGGAAAATCAGGTACAACCATTTGGGTGTGTGGTGCGGGCTAGCCTGTGGTGCAGCACAACAGCTTACAATCTTATCATGCTCTATGGTATTCCCCCTCCAATAACTGATAATGTGGCACATGCCTTAGTGTTTCTTCTGAGTAAACGTCAGCCTGGCTTGAGTTTATGCTGAAGTTTATCTGCTCTCTGATGTGAACTATAACTTTAACTGAGAAGTCCTTGTGATGAATAGTCAACAATCCCTGTGGCCTGACACAAGCAGAAACCCTAATTAACTGACTACAGGTCTGATCTCAGTCTCTAGGTTCCTAAGCACCAACACTGTAATGAGATGCATGCACAATCAGTCTTACCGACCCGGGTCTGCTCTGCATCAGTTGGTGACTGTGAGCTGAACAAAGGCTTCTCCGACAAGCGTGCGGTCCCGCAGTATCTGTTGCTTTGCCCCTCAGCTCTCATCAGCGTTCCTAGCAGCAATCTTCCTTTCTCTGGACAGGATCAGGGTCTTGGACATGATCAGCTTCACTTGGCTGCAGCTCTGGGCACAGAAAGGGGCCCCCACACCTGGATGTCGATGGATTCTTTCCTCAGTGTCTCTATGAGCTTCACTCTAAGATGGAGGATCCTTCACTTCCTTTTCAGGCTCTGTAACTCCACCTCCCATGAATATCGAAATATGCAGTCTGTTAGCTGTTTTTTTTAGGAAACAGCGGCATCTTGTGGCCAAACAGCAGAATGTCAGTACAGATCATTTAACTTAATTTACACAAACATTGTTCAGACAATTAGAGCTGTTTCCCCATCTCACAAAAACTGGAAAACCGAAACACCCCTGTAGGTGTGGGGTTAATTATATCAGGATATAACAAAAATAATGTATCTAAGGCTCTCACCCAATTATAGGGTGTTAATTTTATTCAGCTCGTGCACGAGGCAGGGAGTAAGACTTAGCACATGTAGGAGGCCAATGGCCTCGTGTGAGAGCGTCACGTGACACGAAGTGGCCATTGACCAGCTACAGTCTTACTCCCTGCATCATGCACAAGCTGAATAAAATTAACTTCTTATAACTGGGTGAGTTCTATGAATACATTCTTTTTGCTATATCCTGATTTTTACCATGTTTTTTCACCACTGAGAACCACCTTTTTGTGCTGCCGTTCGCTAAGCTGGACTATAGTGGTGTTTATGTGTGATGCCGACCACTTTTTCTTTTTTGTGAATTTGAACAAGGAGTTAATTATAATAGTTCACCCACCAAATGGTCATATAAATCAGTAATATAGTCATCATGCTTTAAGAAATTATTTTATCTAAATATAAAATATATACAGTGAACAAAAATATAAACGCAACACTTTCGGTTTTGCTCCCATTTTGCATGAGCGGAACTCAAAGATCTGAAACATTTTCTACATACACAAAAGACCCATTACTGTAAAATATTGTTCACAAATCTGTGTTAGTGAGCACTGCTCCTTTGCCAAGATAATCCATCCCACCTCACAGGTGTGGCATATCAAGGTGCTGATTGGACAGCATGAATATTGCACAGGTGTGCCTTAGACTGCCCACAATAAAAGACCACTCTGAAATGTGCACAGTTTTGCCTTAATGGGGGGAGGGGGGGCAGAAAACCAGTCAGTATCTGGTGTGGCCATCATTTGCCTCACGCAGTGCAACACATCTCCGTCGCATAGAGTTGATCAGGTTGTTGATTGTGGCCTGTGGAATGTTGGTCCACTCCTCTTTAATAGCTGTGCGAAGTTGCAGAATATTGGCAGTAACTGGAACACGCTGTCGTATACGCCGATCCAGAGCATCCCATGTCCGGTGAGTATGCTGGCCATGCAAGAATGGGGATGTTTTCAGCTTCCAGGAATTGTGTACAGATCCTAGCAATATGGGTCTGAGCATTATTATGCTGCAACATGAGGTGATGGCCGTAGATGAATAGCACAACAATAAGCCTCAGGATCTCCTCACGGTATCTGTGCATTCAAAATGCCATCAATAAAATGCACCTGTGTTTGTTGTCCATAACATACGCCTGCCCATACCATAACCCCACCTCCACCATGGGCCACTCGATCCACAAAATTGACTTTAGCAAACCGCTCACCCACACAGTGTCATACACACTGTCTACCATCTGCCCTGAACAGTGAAAACCGTGACTCATCCGTGAACAGAACGCCTCTCCAACGTGCCAGACGCCATAAAATGTGAGCATTTGCCCACTCAAGTCGGATACAACGATAAACTGCAGTCAGGTCCAGACCCTGATGAGGACGACGAGCATGCAGATGAGTTTCCCTGAGACGGTTTCTGACAGTTTGTGCAGAAATTCTTTGGTTATGCAAACCGATTGTTGCTGCAGCTGTCCGGGTGGCTGATCTCAGACGATCATGGAGGTGAACATGCTGGGCTGGTGTGGTTACACGTGGTCTGCGGTTCTCTGAAACGACTTTGGAGACAGCTTATGGTAGAGAAATGAACATTCATTGCACGGGCAACAGCTCTGGTAGACATTTCTGCAGTCAGCACGCTCCCTCAAACGTTGCGACATCTGTGGCATTGTGCTGTGTGATCAAACTGCACATTTCAGAGTGGTCTTTTATTGTGGGCAGTCTAAGGCACACCTGTGCAATATTCATGCTGTCTAATCAGCACCTTGATATGCCACACCTATGAGGTGGGATGAATTATCTCGGCAAAGGAGAAGTCTCACTAACACAGATTTAGACAGATTTTTGAATAATATTTGAGAGTAATGGGTCTTTTGTGTATGTAGAAAATGTTTCAAATCTTTGAGTTCATGCAAAATGGGAGCGAATCCAAAAGCGTTGTGTTTATATTTTTGTTCAGTGTATAATCCACTCTTTTATTTAGTCTGAATCGAAGGTTAGGCAACAAAGTATATAAATATCAAATGTGGAACCAGAAAGTAATACATTAACTTACAGAGACAATTTTGTAAATCAACAACAAAGATTCCGCTATAAATTTACTTTTTTCATTAAAATTGACAGTACCAATGATACATAGTTACCTAACATGGACACTGTACACACTTACGTCTATCTATCAATCCTTTCCTCTGGTCCCTTATGATCGATCCAGTATCCTCCTCTGTCTGCAAGAAACTTTTTGCACCCCCCCCCCTTCCCCATACAGTATGTAAGAATAGATTCTTAGGCAAACAGCATTTTTTGGCAGTTTGCCCTTGCACATCCTGTGTGCCTTCTGCTCACCCCTTATTTAGCATCTGTGAGAGATATCTGATACTCCAAGACCTTTTCATGTGAGAACCAGAGTAAGGGCTGTATTACATAGATCTTTTGTTATACACACCGACTATTGGTCTGATTGGACAAATATTGGTCAGATAAGCCCTAAAGCTTGATCCATAATAAAGTGTACTGTATAAAGTGCATTCCATTCAGGCATAAACCTCTATACCTGTCTCTCCATCTTGGATTTACACAAATAAAATATAATACATGGCTATAGATAATCCAAAACCCTGTATTTCTTATAATTTCTCCGCACTGGAGGGTTAGTCTATAGGAGCAATGAAGGTCACAGCGCTAGGAGAAAGTATAATATCAGCCAAAAAGACATTGTCTGCCAGTGACAATGGTGACGATGTTGTGGAGCAAATAGAAGAGTTTTTTTTATCTTTAAAATACTGTTTAAATGAAGATAAAGTATTAATGAGGTTTTCTGGAACTGTACTACTGATAACCTATCCTCAGGATAGGTCATCAGTATCTGATTGTGGGGGTCTGACACCCAGGACCCCCGCCTATCAGCTGTTTAAGAAGCACCAATGCTCTTGTGAGCACCGCGGCTTTCTCTCTACTCACCAAGCACAGCGCCATACAGAGTATAGTGGCTGTGCTTTCTTATTGCAGCTCAGCCCCATTCACCTCAAACAGGTGATCAGTGGGGGTCCCAAGTGTCAGACCCCCACGATCAGAGACTGATGACCTATCAGTAGTAAAATCCCAGAAAACCCCTTTAATACATTTTAAAACTATTACACAGAGCGTCGTTACTTTTCCCCATGTCACTCTGGACTCTCCCGCAGTGTGGGTGGAGGTATGAATACAGTGATAAGAAGCAAGGTTCGTGGGGACAGTTTATCTTCACTGCTCTGGAAGAAAACAAGGCTCTTCTTCTCTTCCTTATATGCACAATACTTTTTTTACATGATTACAACTCAACTGTGACTTTTCTGCAGCCATAGTTCATCTATAAAATAGCGCACAACAGGGAGTTGTAGAGAAGATGCACGCCAATCCTGAGACTTGCTGCTACACAACAAGTTACCATTTAGCCCCAACCTTAATGTCTGTGAATAACTGGATTTAAAATAATTTTTTGCCCTTATAGAATTTCCCATATTCCCAAAAAATTAGTTTCTTCTGATCTGATGAGTTTTAGAATTACAAAAAAATGTCTGCATATAGAATATCAAAATGACTTCTCTCCTGTGTGACATTTCTCATGTCTAACAAGACTTGATTTATCTGTAAAACATCTTCCACAATGTGAACATGAATATGGCTTCTCCCCTGTGTGAATTCTCTCATGTGTAACAAGACTTGATTTCTGTGTAAAACAATTTCCACATTCTGAGCATGAATACGGCTTCTCTCCTGTATGACTTCTCTCATGTGTGACAAGATGTGATTTATCTGTAAAACATTTGCCACATTCTGAACATGAATATGGCTTCTCTCCTGTGTGAGTTCTCTCATGTCTAGCAAGATTTGATTTATCTGTAAAACATTTTCCACATTCTGAACATGAATATGGTTTCTCTCTGGTGTGATATCTTTCGTGTTTAACAAAATTTGATTTAAATGTAAAACATTTCCCACATTCTGCACAGAAGTATGGCTTCTCTCCTGTGTGACTTCTCTGATGTCTAACAAGAAGTGATTTATCTGTAAAACATTTTCCACATTCTGAACATGAATACGGTTTCTCTCCTGTGTGACTTCTCTCATGTCTAACGAGATTCGATTTTTTTGTAAATCCTTTGCCACATTCTGAACATGAATACATTTCCTGTCCTATGTGAATTCTCTGATGTATAACAAGACGTGATTTCTGTATAAAACATTTCCCACATTCTGAACAGGAATACGGCTTCTCTCCTGTGTGACTTCTTTGATGTCTAACAAAATCTACTTTTCGTGCAAAACATTTCCCACATTCTGAACATGAAAACAGATTATTTTCTGTGTGAAATTTCTGATGTTTAACAAGATGTGATTTTTGTGTAAAACAGTTCCCACATTCTGAACATGAATACGGCTTCTCTCCTGTGTGAATTCTCTCATGTGTAGCGAGATTTGATTTATTAGTAAAACATTTCCCACATTCTGAGCAGGAGTATGAAATCTCTACTGTGTGAATTTCTTTGTGTATAGAAACCACTTGACCTGTACTTGTGGTAAAAATCTGTGATTGTTCAAGAGAAGGTTCCTCATGATTAGAGGGGTTATAGGATAGATCTGTACTGTGTAGTCCTGGATATACATTAAAGGTAATGAGGTTTTCTCCTGAAGAGCGCTGCATGATAGCTTCATCTTCTATTTTATAATTTAGTGATAACATAACGTTACCCTCAGAATTCATACTGGGATTTTCTGTGAAAATACAAAATAAAATATTTTTTCTTTATTTTTTTTCAAGCCATAAAGTAGACACACTTATAACATTCCTATTAGACTGGAAGCCAATCATTTTAAATTCACTCCTAGCTTTGGCTAAAAAAAATGTACCAAAGATTACACTTGTGATTGGAGCCTTACAAAGCTTTCTATAGCTATAGATAATCATTGAGCTGAAGACTGGAGCACACTGAACGAAAGCTTAAAAACACAACAGCCAAACATATCTAACCTCTTAACTAACAGCCCTGGTTGTAATTTAATCATCAAGTAATAGTTTTTGTAGTTCCATCATCACATTCCAAGACCCATAACTATTTTAAACATGTTTTTATTGAGGTTACACAACAATGCAATATCTGATTAAGGAAACTTTACATGAGAGATGTCAGTGATTCGACATCTCTCATATAAGACTTTCCTAGACCAAAATAGTAAACTGCGTCTGTTGAACTCTTTAAGATCAAGGGAAAGAAAAATAGAGAGATAGAGAAAAAGAGGGTAAAACAAAAAAGGGTAAAACAAAAAAAATATTGAAAAAAAGATAAATGATTCATGAAAACACTTCACAAGTAACCTAAGTAGCTAAAGCAACCAGAGTAAGAACAATCAGCTATGCCTCCACCTTTCCTGAACCAATGTGGATAGTGTCCCATGCCATGGCCAACACCCCTATTATTTATCTAGGGAGGTCCATCTCGTCCAGATCACCCCATAGATGACTTTTTTAATAAATCTGTATTCCACAAAGTAGAGCAAACTCAAATCAGCTGTTCTCGATACCAGGTTGTTAGTCAAAAACAGGCCTGTAATGCTATCCTGACACAGTGAGGAAATATAGAAGAAAAGCCTTCCCAAGTGTCAAATAAACCATTCACCATACTTTCCTTATGTAGGGAGGCTTCCACCCAATCCATTTTAAATAAAAATTGCAATTTATTCAGAAAGAGGTGGAATGGTGGTGCCTGTTTTGGAAACCAAACTTGTAGGAGTACCCGTTGTTGCCACAAAATGTAGAAGTTTCCAAGCTCCTGAGGCACAGGTATCTAGAATCCTAGAAGCCAACATGGCCCAAATTAGATCCCTACGGGCAAATGTAGTTACATTACACACTCTATTCCAAAATGCCTATATCGATGGTCAATTCTACAAATCCACATCCAGGGCGTGATGGAGCCACAGTAAAAGTCGCAAATCATAAATGAGACATAACAGTGTTCTACTCTGTAACCCCGACCAACCTTTCACTCCACTTTTGAAAGTAGGGACGCTTGCCAAATGAGGCAAAATTTCACCAATAGTCGGAAAAATGCACAAAATATTGTACACTTATGACATTTGTACACCACAAAACTGGCGTAGCAGATTTGATAAATGTCCCCCTATGACTCAGTTCAGTTTCATTTCCTAAAATCTGATGGAAGGTTTCATTGCTGCAAATATTGATTTGTATGAACTACTGAATCGCCATTAATGAACCACTGCAAGACCATGTCACGGTTGCAGACCGCAAGATGGCTACCATAGCCTTTTATGTCAGTTCTGTTTCTGCACAGGGGATCCTGGAGTATAAGATGTGGTGCTCCCACACTGGAGGGGTTGGCAAAGTGCATGTTCAACTTGCATGTTTTAAAAGTGGATGCCACTTAATTGAAGGAGCCGTGCTAGCAGCGGTGTTAAAAGGTGGCCATGAGTGATGCCACCAGAAATCCGGTGTTGTATTTTTCAGTGGCACCATTTACATATAATTACTTGTTTAGCATTTATTCAACTTTTTGCTGTAAGGAGAATGGAAAAATCCCAAAAAGTTCCAGCAATTCCGCCATTGTTCTTTGTGGGGTTTTCTTTTGCAGTTTACCATGGGGTAAAACAACATGTTAATTTTATTCTTCACATTTTTGTACTTTTGCACATTAAAAACATACTTTATGGGAAAAAGTCATTTTTTCCAAAACCAATAACTTTTTTCTATTTTCAATCACGTACCTGTATTTGGTCTTGATCTTTGGGGTGCTGTCATAAAGGGAGTGTTAAGAAATAACGGTCATGTTCTAAGTGAGGTGCCTTGACTGCCGCTCAAAAAGAGGAATTGCAGCCCACTCTAAAAGTCACTTCTCTTACGTTTTTTTAAAGCTGTCCCTTTAACTGCAACCCCATTCCAAAAAAGTTGGGACGCAAATAAAAACAGAATGCAACGTTTTGCTTATAGTCTCATAGACCCATATATTATTCACAGTAGATAATAGGACACGTAACAGATGATGAAAGTGAGACATTTTAATATTTTATGAAAAATTCACTCATTTAGAACTTAATGGCAGCAACACATCTTAAAGAAGTTGGAACAGTTCAATGTCTACCATTGTGTAACATCCCCTTAACAGCGTGCAAACATCTGGGAGGTGAAGAGACAATTGCTGGAGTTTTGGGAAAGGAATGGTGTCCCATTTTTTCTGCTCAATAGTCCTTGGTGTTCTTTGCTAGATTTTTCTTTTCATGATGCGCTAAATGATTTCTATCGGTGAAAGGTCTGGATACGGCCGGTCAGTTCAGCATCTGGACTCTTCTTCTGAGAAGCCATGCTGGTATGATGGATGCAGTATGTGGCTTAGCATTATTTTACTAAAATATGTAAGGCCTTCCCTGAAAGAGACACCAGGATGGGAGCAGATGTTGTTCTACAACCTCTGTATACTGTTCAGCATGGATAGTGCCTTTCCAGATGTGTAAGCTGCCCATGCCTAACATTAATGCTGCCCTATACCATCTGAGATCCAGGATTTTGAACGGATTCCGCAATACACGGGGCACCAGCCATCTGCATTCCACATCACGGATGCGGACCCATTCACTTGAATGAGTCCGCAAATCTGAAGATCCGGTGCAGAACTCGAGCACGGAACGGAACCCCACGGAAGCACTACGAAGTACCGATCCATGCTTCCGTTCCGCAAAAAAATAGAACTTGTTCTATCTTTTGGCGGAACAGACGGATCACGAACCCATTCAAGTTGAATGGGTCTGGATCCGTCCCGGCCGCCGCATGGACGTTGCCCGTGCACTGGGGACTGCAAATTGCTGTCCCCAATTCACGGAACGGAACCAATACATTCGTGTGCAAGAGGCCTTAGTTGCACATTGCTCCTCAGCTGCTTCTTAGCAACACTTACTTTTCCAGCCTTTTGTTGCCCCTGTACTAACTTTTTGAGTTGCTTTTCTACCATAAAGTTCTAAATAAGTAGTTGTATTCTACATATATTCTATGTTGTATTGTAAAAAAAATTAGGTCTATTAGTTTTACAGATAATTGCATTCTGTTTTTATTTACTTTTTTCACAGCGCCCAAATTTTTGGGAATTTGGGTTGTATTAAAAAGGAAATGGCCACAGTGTAGACGTTATTGTTTAACATCTCTTTACTATCCCAAAATGATGCTTAACCCTTTCCTGTACAATGAGTTACATGTAGGTCACTGGCGACATGTAATTCCTGCAGAATGCAGTACATGTAGATTATCATGATAGCACAGACACAAAAGCTGCATCTGCATAACCACTGGTGGATGTGGATGTGACTGACAGTCATGTCCTGCAAGAACATCCGGGATCAGAGAAGAATCTAATCAGAGATCACTGTCAGCTGGATAAGGCACATTTAAGGGAACATTTCATGATGTGATAGAGACATCTCCAATCAAAGAGCAACAGCCGGTGATGAGATTCTCCTCCTGCCCTGAAGGCACCAAGGACAGAATCTGAAGTCACTTCATTCATGATTTCATACCTGTGGTGATATCTCCTGGAACATCCTCCTTCTCACTCTTACACAGGGGATCGCCCATCATCCACTCTTCTTCATCCTCCACTTTTATAATAATCAGATCTTCTCCCTGATTTGTCATCTGTAACAATTCAGTACAATACAGCAGACAGGTGGGAAATCTAACAGATCCACAGAAGAGACCCCCACAATCTATGACCCCTCTATGATTGCAGGACCCCCCTATATAGATGTGTATAGGGCTCAGCTCCATCTACCTGAGGATTCTCTGGGACCTTTTCGTCTGGACAGTCCTGGGAATACAGAGGACGGGGACATCTCTCTGGTGGATTTCTCCTCCTGGATCCATCTGTGGAGACACAAGCACACAGTGATTGTATACATGGCCTCCTGTAGATCTGTCTCTAGATCAGACACTTCTCTCAGCTCCTTCACTTCTAGGTTTAGTTATCAGGGGAAACAACAATATTCTGCTCCTTATCACCTGTGCCGAGGTCCCAACACCTAGCAGGCCAGTAGATTGAAGTTACCTTTGGTCTATGAGAGGGAATGGCGGGCAGTGGGACGACAACTCCTTCTCCAAAACAGTAAATTCGAAGGAAGAGGGTACAGTTATAAGTGCAAGGGGCATCTTGCAGCACACTACCATCAAAAAGGCATCAAAGCGAAATATTAGACTTGGTCGGGAGCGGAGCCTAGCTCCTCTGTACCTGAGCACTATAGGCCCAAAAAAAAGCAAGTGACCAGACCCATCATGGTCAAATACGAGAGAGAGAGAGAGAGGTGCTGACTCTCTGGACACCTCTAGACCCCACAAAGGTCAACAGGATATGCAGAGATTGTTCAAAAAGAAAGGTGCGCACTCACAAGGAGTTGGATCCAAGATGGCCGAGGGATCAATGGCCTCGGCAAATGCAGCTGAAGACTCAGAGCCGGAAAGAGCGCTGGAGATAGGAGGAATTGGATAGCACCAACATCTCCAAGGCCTTCCTTACTAAAGCTCTGGAGCAGGCACTAAGACTGGTGATGGTGGAACTATCGTACATTAAGTCGGAGCTTATACAACTGGGCCACCGGGTGGAGAGCCTGGAGAATACGGCCACGGAGATTGTGGCGCACTCCACAGCCTTGGCTGCCCATGTGGCGACCCACACTAATAAAATCAACAGGGCCTTAACTCTGATTGAAGACCAGGAGAACTGTAGCAGAAGACGGAACATCTGTATCAAAGGTCTCCCAGAAACCTGGGCCGCAGAGGCCTTACACAAGGTGGCGAAGGAAGTGTTCGCCGACCTTGTGGGCCAGGAGATGGCTCAGTCAATTATAATTGAACGTATTCACCGGGCATTGAGATCATTGCCAAAACCCTCGGAGAGACAGTCCTATGTGGACACAGCGCGTATTCTGACTGCGGCCAGAGAAATAGACCGAATCACATACGAGGGGGCAGAACTGGTGATCTATCAGGACATAGCTCCATCTACACTAGCCAAAAGGCGCCTCCTGAGACCGCTATTGGAGGCTCTCTGAGCAGCAAAGATTCCATATACCTAGCTCTGTCCTTTCGGCTGCTCCATCCCAAAAGGGAGCAGACGCATCGTCATTCACACTCCGGAGGACCTAGAGAAAGCATGGCCAGCTCTGGATTTGCCACCGATAGAAGTTCCTTCCTGGCTGCTGGAGGTCCTCACTACCCAACTGCCCTCTCTCCCTCGCCTGGACCCATGGAGCAAAGTTGCCAAGCACAAGTCTCCCAAGCTTGCCAAGCCACAAGGCAAGATGGCGATGCAGCCGACTTGAAGCTTCTGCAGGCCTAATACTGCTGAGTGGGAGATCAGGGATGCTGTCCTGGGGGAACTGATGTCTTTGTCTTTTTCTCGAGTTTTGAGGTACCAGGGTATGGGGTGAGGGGGACCGCAAAAGACTGGTCAGGATGATCTGCCATTGAGATGAAGATTGGGCCCAGGCGTCTCCCCCCCCCCCCTCCCCTCCGTCTTCCTCATGCAATGCTTATACCCTGTGGAGAGGACTGTATAGGTGACTGAGCCTTGGAGCCCAATTATACGAGGATCCTTGTCTGCGGCATCATTTGCCTCCAGCTAAGGATTAATGCACTTTTTATTTTTTCTTGTTTGCCCTATCTTTCCTTTTCTCCTACTTTCCTTCCATATCTTATATGCTTCCATCTTTGTTATTCAGACATAGAAGGATTATAAGCTACCTGTGAGCCTTGGATGGCTATGCCCTCTTAGGCACTAACTTTTGAGTTAAGACTAGCTTGGTCACGAAGAGGGTCATCCTCAACTGTCCCATAGTAGACATGACTACCTAAGAGTGTCCAGGCTGGTCGTTAACATCTGGGTCACAAGTTAAATCTCTGTTTTATTCCTTTCACTTAGTTCGGGTGGAGGGAGGTGTTTGGGTATAGGGTTAGGCCTTTGTTCAAAGTACTTTACCCCTGATTACAACTCTCCCCCCCCCCCACCATTAATTAGATGTTTTCTTGTATTAGCATTGATCATTTCTGAGTCTTTGGGCTTAGAGCCTGTACAGAGTTCCTGGAGGCAGAGATCTGGTATTGTCTTGGACCAGTCTCAGTATATCTAGCAACTCCAGATTTCTGTTTAGTCTGGTTAGAGTGTTACCTTATATCCTCCCACCCTATTCCTACCATTTTGTCTATCTTACCTACCCCCCTCCCTAGGGACTGGGTTCTGCTGACCCTCTGGCCCATTCCTAAACCCTGCACATGTACTGGCACATATCTTTGAAATTGACAGTTACGTGCCGGGAGAGCATCTCACCACACAGATGGCTGATATATTGCTTACCACTTTTAATGTGAAGTGACTGAATTCCCCTAATAAGAGGGGTCAACTTGCACTTACCTTACGTAAGCTTAAGTCCCAAATAATCTTCCTGCAGGAGACCCATTTCAAGCAAGGGAGAATCCCGAAGTTACCCTTACACCCATTTAGACAATGGTTCCATAGCTGCCATCCTTCCTGCCATCCTTCCTCCTCCATTGGATTCCACCACACAGTACCTTTTGTACTGCATCAGCAGCTTGGCAGATGCGGAGGGCAGATTGCTACTTTTAAAAGGGGAAATAGCTTCTAAGAAAATTACTTTTGCCAATCTATATGCCCCCAACGCATGGTTATCTGGCTTCTAAAGCTCTGTACACCTTGAAAGGGTTTGCAGAAGGCCCAGTTGTGATAGCAACGGATCTTAATCCAGTAATCAACCCACCTACCGACTCCTCGTTGGGCGAGTCCCATATCTCACAGAGCCATCTGAGTAAACTTCACAAGAAACTGCAAGAACTAAATCCCATCTCAATCCTACCACTAAAGATTACACGTTCTATTCTAACCCTCATGCATCCTTTCAGCGACTTGATCATATTTTAATCTCTACTTCTCTCCTACCGTTCTGCAGTATGTCCAAGATAGGATCTATTACGATTTCGGACCATGCCCCCTGTGTGGCATCTCTCACCCTGACCTCCCTGCCCTGCAGAAATTGGAATTAGAGACTAAATTAATCACTTCTACATAAGCCACGGCACTGCGAGCAGATCAAGGATTCTCTATCTTCTTACTTCTCCCTCAACGTCTCACCAGATTGTAAGTGCCGATTGTATGGGAGGCGCACAAGGAGTTTGTGAGGGGGACCTTTATTGAACTAGGCACTACAGTAAAGAGGGATCAACAAAAAGTTATTGACTCCATATTAGCAGAAATTGCAGCCATAGAAAGAATATACAAAAAATCCGCTAGCGCTACGGCAGAGGCAGATCGGGCGAATCTTAGACTAGAGTTAAAGAAACTCCTATCAAAGAGAGTGGCGAAACATTTGCTCTATTTCCAACACAAAATATATGCCCATGGGAACAAGGGAACTAAGATGATGACTTCACTGTTCCCTTCCCTCTAAGATTACAGGGAAGGATGGTGCTCTACATCTCGATACACCCTCAATTGATAAATCCTTCCAAGAGTTTTACTCTGCCCTGTACAACCTTAATAAGGGAGTAGAGCAGGAAGAAACCCTTAGGCCCCTTGCAGATGAGCGTGTGCGTATTAGGTCACGATGCGTTGCGAATGCCTTCAGTGAAAAATGCGCGATTTCACAAACGAAGTCATTCAGTTTTCTCTGCGATCACGTTTAGTTGTTCAGTTTTTATCGCGCAGGTGCAATGCGATTTAATGCGTTTTGCACGAGCGTGATAAAAAACTGAAAACAGCATCTCTTAGCAACCATCCGTGAAAAACGCATCGCATCCGCGCTTGCTTGCGGATGCAATGTGATTTTCACGCAGTTCCATTCACTTCTATGGGGCCAGCGTTCGCAGAATATAGAACATGCTGCGATTTTCACGCAACGCGCAAGTGATGCGTGAAAACCAACGCACATGTACACAGCCCCATTGAAATGAATAGATCCAGATTCCGTGCGGGCGCATTGCACCCGTGTGGAATACTCGCTCGTGTGAAAGGGGCCTTAACAGAATAGACTAAACGACACTGTTCTTAAATTCCCTTAATCTGCCTTCACTCTCATCAGAGATGGGAGCTCACCTGATTAGACAAGTTACCCAGGAGGAGGTACGACCAGGAATCCACAACTTTGCCCCGGGTAAAAGCCCGGGCCCGGACGGGAGTCCATTGATTTACTAGAAGTAGTTTCTGGAAATTCTACCATCTCACTTCTGAATATTGACTTAAAATTATGGGCTAAAATATTGGCCATTAGACTAGGTTCTGTCCTGCAGCTGCTCATAGAGTGGGAGCAATCTGGATTTGTGAGAGGTAGAGAGGACCAGGACAACGCCCATCATATATTTCACCCCATTTATGAGGCACAACATAGGAAACTTCCTCCAGTGCTTTTGAGTATCGATGCTGAAAAAGGGCCAATTGGGCATTTATGAAGATGCCACTTCATTAATTCAACATCCCTGACACATTTATTTAAGCAATTTTTGCTGTATGGACAGTCGCAAGCCAGGCTGCGGATAAATGGGACAATGTCTCCGGTCTTTGAGATCTCAAATGGAACAAGGCAGGGATGCCCCCTATCTCCCTCTCTTTTTGTTTTGGTGGCAGAAACGCTGATACAATCAATTCGCCAGGAACCCTTAATTATGGGCATCCAATATGGCGAGAGGGATCTTAAGTGCACAGCGTTTGCTGATGATCTGCTCTTCCTTGTCACCAACCCGGAGACTGGGCTACTGGCTTTGGACAACAAACTTAAAACATTTAGCACACTCTCTGACTTTAAAGTTAACTCCACGAAGTCAGAATTGTTAAATATTACACTCTCTAAGGAGGAAACTACACGTCTGAGCACCATTTCACCTTTTCCACTATCGAAAGGACCCCTGACGTACCTGGGAATAAAAATCCCCAGTGACTTGCAGGAGCTTTACACTGTTAATTATGCCCCCCTACTGGAAAGTGTGATCGGGCTACTATGAAAATATGACATCTCTTTCCTATCCTGGATGGGATGCAAGAATGTACTGAAGGCTTATGTTTTCCCCAAGCTCATGTACACACTCCAGATGGTCCCAACTGCTTTACCCTCTAGATTCTTTGCAGACATTAATCAGGCCTTCTCAGGCTATTTGTGGAGGAGGAAAAGGGCCAGAATCCCTTATAATGTATTGGTTAGGCGCAGAGAAGAGGAAGGATTGGGGGTACCAGATGTCTATATGTATTATCAAGCTATACAATTAAACAGATGGCTAGGAATGGTGGATCCGAAGAGACAGATTGATGTAGCCAGATTAGCGGAACATGTTACAGGTCCCTCCTCTCACCGACACCTCTGGCTTCCAAATTGGCACCTTACAGACTCAGAGAATTGTGATCCCCCGCTGAGGGGCCTGTGGGAGACATGGTCCAAAGTACGTAGCACACCTATTCAGGGGCCTTCCCCTCTAATGCCGGCCAGGCTACTTCCAGAACTTATGGGAACCCCAGCAGGGACCTACCCGGAACTATGGAGCTTTTTTGCCTCTATAACTTTAGGGGAATTCTTTCAGGAACGAAAGTTTCCACCTCTTGAAGCTCTACCTGCCTCTCTCAGACAATCTTCTTCCCTCTTTCTATACCAGTCTCATTTTCAAATGGTCTGCCGCAGTGCCTTGAGGAAATATGAACTACAAAAGACATTAACCCCTTTTGAAAAACGTATTGCCTCTCCAGTTCTGAAACACAAGAAAGCCTCTGCGCTATATGTGCTGCAGGGAGGTCAGGGGAGAGATATTAAACCTCCCTTCCTGGTGGAGTGGGCTTGGTGCTGACAGACAAGGAGACGAAAGGAGTGTTGGGCATCATCACGCGGCTTTTCACCTTGCATTCGCATCCAGGAAAGTCATAATAAACTACTCTCTGACTGAGGGTTATCTGACTCGGCACATTGCTGGAGATGCGGAGGTGATGTGGGGTCTCTATAACATATTTGGTGGCATTGCCATGTGATACGCCCCTTTTGGGACGTAGTAAAGGATGCATTGGGAAGGCTCTGAATGCTCTACATCTATATCCCCTCCAAGTCTCCTTTACCAGGGAAGACAATTCCTTTTTCCTAAGGAGCTGTTATAGTGAATGGGGAAAGAGAAAAATATCTGAAAATGTCATCAGTGAGCCCATGAGAGCTACCACCCTGCTGGACAGGAACAGGAACCTCTGAGACCCCATCCTCCTCTGTAGGAGGATTCAATAGAAGGACAGTTACGCCTTTCTCAGTACATACACCGGCCTCCCCTTGTCTGTATACCTGAGCTATGGTCACTGAATGAACGTGAGAATAATCGCTCTAAACTCCCTCCCATGGTGAGAATCCTCCTCCTAAGCCGTATTCTACCTCCCCTGAAGTGGGAAAGATGCAGTTAGCTCCCATCCTGACAGACTTGTATCTGAGGCAGTTACTATGGGATTCCTTTTACCCATTGACCTCCGTCGTCTGCACAGCTGAATCTGTCCACCTCCCGTTCTGTCTATCACACCTTATGTTATGTCCTGCACGCCATAATGTTTCTTCGGGCACTGATGGCGGTTGGGAACGTGACAACATTTATAACTGACCCTACACTATTCCTGGGAGGAGTTTATAAAAGGGGCTGTTTTGGCGCCATTGGGTGTGCTGTGTCGTAGACGAACGAGAAGGGATATATTAAGACTGACGGATCTTGATCCCCTATAGTCTTATTGGAACAGGATGGCCTCCCCGCTCATGTTGCAGGAATGCCTACAATTAACTTAATCAGTAGGGTTTGGCACAAGTGCCGGGAGCTGCTGTCCATATCGGGCTTCACCCAGGTTACACCGCTCTGGAACAACCCTCAGCTGCCTGAGATATTCCGCCTGGAAGGGTTTTCCCTGTGGGAGAAGAATGGAGTGACATTCTTATATCAGCTGCAGAAAGATGGAGAATTCAAGTCATTTGATCAGTTTAGAGAGGAGTTTTCTCTTCCTCGTACTGCCTATCTATCAATTTCTGCGGCTGAGACACGCGTTCCAGACGCAGACTAAATCTATCTCAGTGACCTTGTGTGAGGGTTCCACTCCTGCAACAGATCCTTACTAGGTCCTCTACGAAGGGGCTGATCTCTTCAATATATAGGAATCTTTTTGGAAAGTCCATAGGAGAGGAATCACTCCCGGCTAGGCGGATGTGGGAGGAGGATGTCGGCCCTATTTCGGATCACCAATGGAATGAGATATTGGCTCTGATGCCGCAACTATCGGTATGTGAGGGACATCGCGTGTCCCAATTGTTGCTAATCCATCAAGTATACAGAACCAGTGATGGCCAGTTCACAGTGTTCGCCAGCGAACACATGCGGGCTGCCATCTTTTTTTTACAAGTCCGGCGATGCACAGGTAAGCCCTTACCTGTGCCGGGAGCCGGTCTGAAACAAATGTGGTCATCGGGAGCAGGCAGTTCCGAGAACAGCCCGATGAAGGGCCCCGGCGGCTGTTCTTGGAACTGCCTGCTCCCGGTGGCCGCATTTGATTTCAGACTGGTGTTCCGGAATTTTCTGCTACCCGGAATTTTTTGCTACCCACGTCACTTCCGGTAGTGACATGAGAGGTGTCTCTCACCTTGGCTTCTCATTGGCTCTGCCAGGGGTTTGTCGGCGCAGGCGCGGAGGATTCACCCATAGCGTGAACGCAACGAAGGTAGCATAAAATTCCGGGCCACTGCGCATGCGCGAAGAAGACGGCCGAAGCTAGCAATAAATTCCGGGCCACAGCGCATGCGCGAAGAAGACGACCGAAGGTAGCAGAAAATTCCGACTTTGCGCATGCGCAGTGGGACGGAATTTTCTGCTACCTTCGGCTCCTACTGCGCCTGCGCCGAGCCATATTAAAAGACGGCTTGGCGCAGTAGCGCCGAGTCAGTTAACAATAAAGGTTAACAAAATGCTAATATCTAGACCTCTTCAACACCTCTGTGACGTTTACTTGACAGTATTATGTCTATATCGTGGAAGACAGTTTTAAGGAAATTAAATAAAGATTTAAAATGTTATATTAGTCAGCACTTCGAGCTAGACGTAATGTGGTCTGAGTGACCAATTAATAAAAATACTGTCAAGTAAACGTCACAGAGGTGCTGAAGAGGTCTAGATATTTGCATTTTGTTAACCTTTATGAATCCTCTATGAGCCTACAGTGCCCCCCCCCCCAACCCCACAGGAACTCTGCTTGCTGCTGCCCTCCCCCCATCACCGCCTCAATGCCTCATAAGTTACTAGTTAATAAACTGGATGAGTCTGCAGATGTAGGGGGCCGGGCCCTCCCATGCCATGGGCCCCATAGCAGCTGCGTGGTGTGCCCATATTGGCAGTACGCCACTGGGTGGGGGGCAGACCGGGATGAGTGACTGCAAATCAGTATTCGTGTAGGAGTCGGAAATGACAAGAAATGAACCAGGTTGGACATATTAGTGATGCCGGAGTCCTGACTAAGTGGTTAGGTATGATTATTGATAGGCCCTACGCACTTACATGGGAGGGATATGGTTTTTACTGACTGTGAGTTGGACAGTATGATGAGATGCGATATGGTTATTACAAATGGCGGACCGTCTCTTCGCTAGGGGGTGGGGGGGGGGTTATTTATTTTTGTTTTGTGTTAAATAATGTCTCTGTATGTCATTCATCTGATCGGCTGTAACACTATCTGTACTGAAGGAGTCCTTATTCTTTGTATCATTTTGGAGAAGCTGACGGATCTTACACCAGTCTATATAGTGAGCCCCTCTCATGTATGATGTGCCTGAATTATTAAGAGATAATGATTGTGGAGCATCTTCGGGGGTTCTGTGCAGCAAAGGAATCCACGGCTTCTAGGGAGCTGGAGTTGCATTCCGGGTCTAATGAGTGCCAGTTTCCTGTGCACATGCTGTTAAATGAGCAGGAGCACAGGAGAAACATAGGAGGCGCCACTGAGTGACTGTAGGCCTGAGACAGGAGGAGAGTGAGCGCCAGAAGGGAGTTACAAAACTGTGGCTGAGTAGTAACTCACTACCTCAGAGACTGGCCCACTGCAGGTGGATGAACCACAGCTCCAGGGTAGAAGACCTAGAAGGAAAGTTGTGGAATCCCTAGCAGATTAATTGAAGCCATCCATCATTCAGGAATGGGAGAGACAGACGATGGATCCTCTTATCCCCCTTTCCTAGTAACTGGGCCAAGGAGGAAATGAAGAGCGCACCAATCATCTGCTGCATCAAAAAAGGGACATTTGCCCCCAGACATCCCCAGCAGATCCTGGAGGAGAATTACTTCAGCAGGAACCTCCTGAGATCCTTCAGGTGAATGGAGCCTATAAATATGTCTGACTAATAAGGCAAATGCAGGGACCTAACGTAATGTTTAAAGAGTCAAACTTGTGTACCTCCTCCATTACATGTCACTGCACACACGTGTATACACTGCACATGACGGCCCTTACCCTGTGATATAAGAGGCTGGTGCTCCTCCATTACATGTCACTGCACACACGTGTATACACTGCACATGACGGCTCTTACCTTGTGATATAAGAGGCTGGTGCTCCTCCATTACATGTCACTGCACACACGTGTATACACTGCACATGACGGGTCTCACCTTGTGATATAAGAGGCTGGTGCTCCTCCATTACATGTCACTGCACACACGTGTATACACTGCACATGACGGCCCTTACCTTGTGATATAAGAGGCTGGTGCTCCTCCATTACATGTCACTGCACACAGTTGTATACACTGCACATGACGGCTCTTACCTTGTGATATAAGAGGCTGGTGCTCCTCCATTACATGTCACTGCACACACGTGTATACACTGCACATGACGGGTCTTACCTTGTGATATAAGAGGCTGGTGCTCCTCCATTACATGTCACTGCACACACATGTATACACTGCACATGACGGCTCTTACCTTGTGATATAAGAGGCTGGTGCTCCTCCATTACATGTCACTGCACACACGTGTATACACTGCACATGACGGCTCTTACCTTGTGATATAAGAGGCTGGTGCTCCTCCATTACATGTCACTGCACACACGTGTATACACTGCACATGACGGCTCTTACCTTGTGATATAAGAGGCTGGTGCTCCTCCATTACATGTCCCTGCACACACGTGTATACACTGCACATGACGGCTCTTACCTTGTGATATAAGAGGCTGGTGCTCCTCCATTACATGTCACTGCACACAAGTGTATACACTGCACATGACGGGTCTTACCTTGTGATATAAGAGGCTGGTGCTCCTCTATTACATGTCACTGCACACACGTGTATACACTGCACATGACGGCTCTTACCTTGTGATATAAGAGGCTGGTGCTCCTCCATTACATGTCACTGCACACACGTGTATACACTGCACATGACGGCTCTTACCCTGTGATATAAGAGGCTGGTGCTCCTCCATTACATGTCACTGCACACACGTGTATACACTGCACATGACGGCTCTTACCTTGTGATATAAGAGGCTGGTGCTCCTCCATTACATGTCACTGCACACACGTGTATACACTGCACATGACGGGTCTTACCTTGTGATATAAGTGGCTGGTGCTCCTCCATTACATGTCACTGCACACACGTGTATACACTGCACATGACGGGTCTTACCTTGTGATATAAGAGGCTGGTGCCCCTCCATTACATGTCACTGCACACAAGTGTATACACTGCACATGACGGGTCTTACCTTGTGATATAAGAGGCTGGTGCTCCTCCATTACATGTCACTGCACACACGTGTATACACTGCACATGACGGCTCTTACCTTGTGATATAAGAGGCTGGTGCTCCTCCATTACATGTCCCTGCACACACGTGTATACACTGCACATGACGGCTCTTACCTTGTGATATAAAAGGCTGGTGCTCCTCCATTACATGTCACTGCACACACGTGTATACACTGCACATGACGGCTCTTACCTTGTGATATAAGAGGCTGGTGCTCCTCCATTACATGTCACTGCACACACGTGTACACACTGCACATGACGGCTCTTACCTTGTGATATAAGAGGCGGGTGCTCCTCCATTACATGTCACTGCACACACATGTATACACTGCACATGACGGCTCTTACCTTGTGATATAAGAGGCTGGTGCTCCTCCATCATGGCCTCCTTGTACAGATCCTTGTGTCCTTCTATATACTCCCACTCCTCCATGGAGAAATAGACAGTGACATCCTGACACCTTAGAGGAACCTGACAACACAATGACACCGTCATCACCCAGACCCCTCCAGTGCTGTTACTGGAGAATTTCCCAGCATTCCCAGCAGTGTCACCTCTCCAGTCAGCAGCTCCATCATCTTGTGGGTGAGTTCTAGGATCTTCTGCTCATGTATCAGGGGGTGAGGGGAAGGCTCTGTGATGGGGGGAGGGGTCCTGCTCCGCCCTCCTGACTCCTGGAGATGGATGATGGGAGTCACACAGTCCCCCGATGTCTTCTTCACTATGGTGTACTCCTGTCGAAGGAGAGAGACACTTAGGTGAAAAAAGATACATTACATTTACCGGTAATCTGTTTTTCCAGAACCCATAGAGAGGATCTCCCCTGCTGAACAGGAAACCTGCAACATAAAAGCGGTGCATCTCCACAACTCAGTTTTGCTAGAAAACTATCTAAAGGTTAGACAGAGAAGAACGCCCTACCGAATCTACATAACTAACTCTTACTATATCTTTTTAAGGAACAACACAAATAATACCAAAGAAAATTACGAGGTAAAAAATGGATGGGGTGCTGCTATGAGTTCTGATAAAATCAATTACGGTCAAGTGTAATCCATCTTTTACCTCCTCACCCATAAGGGCACCCAGGGAGAAATAAACTAGAAATAAAGTAAATTAGAGGGGGGACAACTGCCTGCAACACTTTTCTACCAAAGTTGAGATCAGACACGGGAAAAAGCTGCAACCTATAGTGCCTGAGAAAGGTTTGAGGGAAGCCCAGGTGCTGCCTTACATATCTGATCCAACAAGGCCTCCACTCTCTCCGCCCAGGAGGTGGACACCGCTCTTGTGGAATGAGCCCCATAAAAAGGAAGAAGGAGGAAGGTCCTGACTGACATATACCAAAAGAAAATAACCTGCTTCATCCATCTGCTGGTAGTACTTTTGCTGGCCTGGTTCTCTGCTTTCCTCCAATCCCTGGAAACTTCAAGGTAGTGAATTGGTCACCTCCTGACATTTATGCAATGGCGAGACACGTCACTGTGATTAGAAGGATTATTACAAAAGGACAGAAGAATAATCTCCTGGTTCTCTTGCAATTTGGAAACTACCTTAGGGAAAACGGCAGGTAGGGTTATCATTACTACCCTATCATCAAGGATAGTAGTGTAGGGAGGGAAAGCAGAGAGGCCTGCAGTTGACCGACCCAGCAGGCAAGAGTAATGACCAGGAGGAAAGCTCTTCTGAGGGAGAAATACCTGATAGGTAGGGTTGAACGAATCGGTTTCGGATTGCTGTATCCGAACCCGCTTCTTTTAAAAGCTACCTAAATAATATGGGCTCCATCTGTAAAATGTATTGCCTCCGTGGAGGTCTTTGAAGTTTCTGCAAATATCTCAAGACTTACTTTGTCTCATTTCTATCATGTCAGTTCCATTATTGTATAATACAAAGGTTCATGACACTTCAGAGGTATTTTCAAAGGCTTTTAATCAAAGTCGTGTCATATCAATACAGTGTAAGTCATATCCAAACTGTATAGTTATATCCAGATGCGCTTCCTTCTCCTGTAGCCACAGATTCCGTTGATAAAGGTCACTTTAGACCGAAAACGTTTGGGAAACAATGAGAGGCTTCCCTGCTGTCTTACAGTTAGACCTTTTTCTACATCTAAAACAGGCGTAGAAAAAGATGAATGAGACAGCCTCATTAACTCGGCTTTGTTAATGAGGCACGATGCCGAGCATCTTTTCTTATGATATTGTAATTTATGGCAATAAACAAAGTTACACGTAATAGAAGCGAGACGAAGTAAGTCTTACGATATTTGCAGAAACTTCAGAAAGACGAGTGTTTTTTATCTAATTGGATACAGCAATCTGAACCCGATTTTCTCAACCCTACCGATATGGACAGAATCCAAGGCTACAACGGGAGAACCTGCTAAGACATTTACTACTAGGATAGGATCCCAGAGAGGAATCCTAGTCTTATAAAAGGGTCTATGTCTACCTGCTGGTACCAATACTTTTTTAACCCAGGGATGATCTGCTAATTTGGAGTTCAAGAAAGTGCTGACACTTGCACCTTAAGAGTAGAGGGCCTCAGGTTCTTCTCTAAACCCTGTTGGAGATATATGGCTATTGTGGGAAATACAATAGCCATATACAGTCAGGTCCATAAATATTGGGACATCAACACAATTCTAAAATTTTTGGCTCTATACACCACCACAATGGATTTGAAATGAAACGAACAAGATGAGCTTTACCTGCAGACTGTCAGCTGTAATCTGAGGGTATTTACATCCAAATCAGGTGAACAGTGCAGGAATTACAACAGTTTGCATATGTGCCTCCCACTTGTTAAGGGACCAAAAGTAATGGGACAGAATAATAATCATAAATCAAACTTTCACTTTTTAATACTTGGTTGCAAATCCTTTGCAGTCTATTACAGCGTGAAGTCTCGAACGCATAGACATCATCAGACGCTGGGTTTCATCCCTGGTGATGCTCTGCCAGGCCTCTACTGCAACTGTCTTTCTATTCAGTTTTGTCTTCAGCAAGTGAAATGCATGCTCAATCGGATTCAGGTCAGGTGATTGACTTGGCCATTGCATAACATTCCACTTCTTTCCCTTAAAAAACTCTTTGGTTGCTTTTGCAGTATGCTTTGGGTCATTGTCCATCTGCACTGTGAAGCACCGTCCAATGAGTTCTGAAGCATTTGGCTGAATATGAGCAGATAATATTGCCCGAAACACTTCAGAATTCATCCTGCTGCTTTTGTCAACAGTCACATCATCAATAAATACAAGAGAACCAGTTCCATTGGCAGCCATACATGCCCACGCCATGACACTACCACCACCATGCTTCACTGATGAGGTGGTATGCTTAGGATCATGAGCAGTTCCTTTCCTTCTCCATACTCTTCTCTTCCCATCATTCTGGTACAAGTTGATCTTGGTCTCATCTGTCCATAGGATGTTGTTCCAGAACTGTGAAGGCTTTTTTAGATGTCGTTTGGCAAACTCTAATCTGGCCTTCCTATTTTTGAGGCTCACCAATGGTTTACATCTTGTGGTGAACCCTCTATATTCACTCTGGTGAAGTCTTCTCTTGATTGTTGACTTTGACACACATACATCTACCTCCTGGAGAGTGTTCTTGATCTGGCCAACTGTTGTGAAGGGTGTTTTCTTCACCAGGGAAATAATTCTTCCGTCATCCACCACAGTTGTTTTCTGTGGTCTTCCGGGTCTTTTAGTGTTGAAGAGCTCACCGGTGCGTTCCTTCTTTTTAAGAATGTTCCAAACTGTTGTTTTGGCCATGCCTATTGTTTTTGCTATCTCTCTGACGGGTTTGTTGTGTTTTTTCAGCCTAATGATGGCTTGCTTCACTGATAGGGACAGCTCTTTGGATCTCATCTTGAGAGTTGACAGCAACAGATTCCAAATGCAAATAGCACCCTTGAAATTAACTCTGGACCTTTTATCTTCTCATTGTAATTGGGATAATGAGGGAATAACACACACCTGGCCATGGAACAGCCGAGAAGCCAATTGTCCCATCACTTTTGGTCCCTTAACAAGTAGGAGGCAAATATGCAAACTGTTGTAATTCCTGCACCGTTCACCTGATTTGGATGTAAATACCTCAAATTAAAGCTGACAGTCTGCAGGTAAAGCACATCTTGTTTGTTTCATTTCAAACTCATTGTGGTGGTGTATAGAGCCAAAATTTTTAGAATTGTGTCGATGTCCCAATATTTATGAACCTGACTGTAAACAGTCTGTAACCCGTGGAAGGCCTGGAAAGTATACCCTTGGGAATACAGTGACCGACATATCTGACTGAATGCTAATATTGGCATTTCTGATTAGTTTTCAGATTAACTAAATAGAAGTATCTCTCCTTTTTCCATATTAAGATCCAATTATTTGGATCCAACATTTTGGATACCTGCAGGATCCATCCCTTTTACTCCTCCTTACAAACTAAATATTGCTGCTATTATCTTTGCTGCTTCTAAAGATATATACTTTTAATTGTTGCTATAGGATTTCTGCCGTCACTCCGCACACTGTCCGAGCAGGGCATGGCACTCGCACAAAAGAGCTCTCAGAAGACCTATGATTAAGAATTGTTGACTTGCATAAAACTGGAAAGGGTTATAAAAGCATCTCCAAAAGCCTTGCTGTTCATCAGTCCACGGTAATACAAATTGTCTATAACTGGAGAAAGTTCAGCACTGCTGCTACTCTCCCTAGGAGTGGCTGTCCTGTAAAGATGACTGCAAGAGCACAGCGCAGACTGCTCAATGAGGTGAAGAAGAATCCTTGTCAGTATGGGATCTGCGTCTCCACTGCAGGGTGGCAGATCGCTGTCTGCACATCGCAGCACTATGGGTCCCTGTACAGGCTTACCTTGTAGGAGAAGCAGGTGCCCGCCAGCATACCGCCGGATCCGTCCTAACTGCCAGGTGTCATCTGATGCGCTATAGCACGCGCGCGCGCACCTCTCCCTTTCTTATAGGAGTAGGCAGCTGGTTCCTGACTACCGTCTCCACCCGGAGGCGGGACTATTTGTATTTAAGGCAGCTTCACTCATCATGAAGTGCCCAAGCGTGGTTGTTGTACCTCTTGACTCCCACTGAAGCATCCCACTGTGTCTGTTTATTGGATTTCCTGGATTCTGACCTCCGCTTCATTTGACTACGCATCTGCCTGCCGTCTGTTTATTGGATCACCTGGATTATAGACCTCTGCACTGCCTGACTACGCGTCTTCCCATCTCCTCCTGTAAGTCTGCCTGGATCCAGACCCTGCAGTGCCTGACAATGAGACCGCTTATATCTGCACTTCTTGACTACACATCTGCCCATCTCCTCCTGTAAGTCTGCCTGGATCCAGACCCTGCACTGCCTATGAGACTGCTTATATCTGCACACTATATTGCTCTGAACTTTATGTTGCCTGTATCTGTCAAGTGACTTTTGAATACTGTCTGCCAGTAAAGACCATCTGTTCCTTTTTTTCTGCCTTTGTTGGACCCTGTTCACACTACTGCAGGTAGCTGCATTCAAGGTAACAGGTGCAGACACCAGGGTCCTGACTCTGAGAGTCAGCAGTCAGCAATATTGGACTAATTCCCAGTCCTCTATCAGCTGACACAGAGGATCCACATCCTCTGGTCATAACAATCCTAGAGTGTCAGCTAAAGACTTACAAAGTCTCTGGCTTATGCTAACATCCCTGTTAGCGAATCTACGATACGTAAAACACTAAACAAGAATGGATTTCATGGGAGGATACCACAGAGGAAGCCACCGCTGTCTAAAAAATCATTGCTGCATGTTTACAGTTTGCACAAGTACACCTGGATGTTCCACAGCAGTACTGGCAAAATATTCTGTGGACAGATGAAACCAAAGTTTAGTTGTTTGGAATAAACACACAACACTTTGTGTGGAAAAAAAGAGGCACAGCACACCAACATCAAAGCCTCATCCCAACTGTGAAGTACGGTGGTGGGGGCCTCATGGTTTGGGGCTGCTTTGCTGTTTCAGGGCCTGGACGGATTGCTATCATCGAAGGAAAAATGAATTCCCAAGTTTATCAAGACATTTTGCAGGAGAACTTAAGGCCATCTGTCCACCAGCTGAAGCTCAACAGAAGATTGGTGTTGCAACAGGACAACGACCCAAAGCATAGAAGTAAATCAACAACAGAATGGCTTAAACAGAAGAAAATACGCCTTCTGGAGTGGCCCAGTCAGACTCCTGACCTCAACTCGATTGAGATGCTGTGGCATGACCTCAAGAAAGCGTTTCACACCAGACTTCCCAAGAATATTGCTGAACTGAAACAGTTCTGTGAAGAGGAATGGTCAAGAATTACTCCTGACCGTTGTGCACGTCTGATCTGCAACTACAGGAAACGTTTGGTTGAAGTTATTGCTGCCAAAGGAGGTTCAACCAGTTATTAAATCCAAGGGTTCACATACTTTTTCCACCTGCTCTGTGAATGTTTACATGGTGTGTTCAATAAAAACATGGTGACATGTAATTCTTTGTGTGTTATTAGTTTAAGCAGACTGTGATTGTCTATTGTTGTGACTTAGATGAAGATCAGATCACATTTTATGACCAATTTGTGCAGAAATCGATATAATTTCAAAGGGTTCACATACTTTTTATTGCAACTGTATATTCATACTATTCTTAGAGGGTAATCTTCTTTTTAAACTCTTTTTAGACTTAATTTTGTAGCTTGTTTGTCATAGTTACCAATAAATTAGCATTAGACCCATGCTCCACAAATGTTTAGAGCGCTATCCATTTGTCTTCTAAAAAACTGAATATAGAAGGTCTCTCTGCAGTCTTTATCCTCTCAAGGCTTTACCTGAGGCAATTTATAGATGGTTCTCTCTGGAGAAATCTGTAACAGGAGAAGGAGCCCTGCAGTCTGCATCCTCTCCACACTGTAACTACACAGGATCTCCCCCTCCTGGCAGGAAGAAGGACCAGCCTAATCTTCCTAAGAGGGGAGGAACAGGGTGGTTAACCCTGTTACAGCCAACCTTTACCTTGCTTTCCTTGCTGGTAGTAATAGTCAGGAAACAAACAGTGAAATGCAATGTCTAGCAATAAACAATCTGGTCTGGGGTACTACACGTACACTAGGAGAACTACATGATTAAGCACTGATAGCTAACACAGCCAGCACCATCTACTGTCCAGTCAACATAGTACCTCCAGTATTAAGCTGCAGCTGTTGCAATATTTCAACACTCTCTCCCTCCCAATTATGGACCAAGTCATTCACCACAGATGGCTGGTCTGCTGGATTAGAAAAATAATCTGCTGATCTTGCAACTTGACCTGGAGGCAAACAAGTTGAACAAAGTAATTTCCCACTTACGGACAATGAGGAGAAGGGTCATTGATCCAGGGAGTTATTCTGATGCCTGATTGGAATAGGGAAGGATTTTTTCCCCCCTAAGAGGAAAATTGGCTTCTACCTCTTTTTTGCCTTCCTCTGGATCAACTTGCAGGATAACAGTCTGAACGGGATGGACGGATTTATTTTCTGAGCCTTACAAACTATGTTATTATGAGGAGAAGTTTAGAGACCACTCTGCTTGAGTTTCATCTGGCTCAAGAATTCTGCTATATTGCTGTCTGCCTGCCCAGATAAACCACTGTGAGGATGAGAAGGTGGGATTCCCCAAAGTGAAAAATCTTCAAGGCCAGGTTCAAAAGCCTGGCCTTTAAAAATGTTCCTTTAAAGTAGATGAGCTCTCAGCTGGGCCCATTTTACTGTCTGCATGCAGGAGGAAAGGAGGCCCAGCACTGATGTGGCTTTCTTGAAAGTGGAGATGAGGGGAGAGAGATCCATAGCTTTGCATCTGACCAAGTTCTGCTTTTACAGGGGCAAAAAGGATGTCTGAGAGGAGGAATCCAGCAGTGTTCCCAGAAACAGGCAGGTTCTTGAGGGGGTCAGATTTAACTTTTTATCATTTATGTTCCATCCACAAAGATGCTCTACTGAATGTACTACCACAAGGAAATGCTTCAAATATGGAATGAAAGTAACGTATTTTGATGTTATGAAGGAAGGCCCTTGCATTGGAGATGATCCCACAATCCTTTGATAGATTTACTGTAGATTTCAATGTCTCCAAACAAAACTTTTTGTGATATAGGAAGAGATTTAGGGGCACATTTATTAACACCTGCATTTTAGATGCCGGCCTTAATAAAGCCCTACACTGGCGGTGGATCCGCTGCGGTTATGTAGAGGCACCGGCCTCTGCATAACTTCGATGGATCCACGCCGCTTCTAAATGTAAGCCAGCTTCCTTGCTGTCTTACATTTAGACCATTTTCTAAGCCTAAAACAGGTGTAGAAAATGGTAAATGAGACTGGCCTGCTGCCCATCCCCTTCCCTGCCCACACTGCGGCCACTTTTTTAGACCTGGTGCAAGCGGGGAGCAAAGGACCTTTGCACCACAATCTGTGCCAGAAATACACCTAATTTAGGTGTATTTCTGTTTAATAAATGACCCCCTTAGTTTCTTCAAATTTCTGATTATTCACAAGGAACCACTGGATTTCTTGATAAGAGGGAGATAAAATCCCCTGCTTCGGCCAGACAAACTGCCACCAGAAATCTGTTTCAGACAAGAGCCCTCACCCTGTCCTCTGTGGCCTACTGCTTTACTTAATTCTTAAAATTTTAAGTGAGGATAAATTTGTCTTCTGGAAGGAGGTGAAATTCCAGAATGGATCCAGAGACTTGATGAAATCTTCTTCCACTCTCGAGAAAAGGAAGACAGACGACTATCCACCAGACATCCAGAGTCATAACTGAGAATCCTTAAAGAGAGATGCACTTTGAGGGGTGAACACAAAACCCTTGGATTTAGTAGGGAACCTGGACTTTCTAGACTCCTGGCTTTTAGAGTTCTGCTTCCAACCCTTAACAAGCCTGGAATGAAAAGCACCCCCTTGACTCCACAGACTGAAAAAAAAACTTTTTTCCAATTATCAACTTTTTCTAATAACTCATCTAGAACAGGACCGAACAAAAAATCTCCTGTGGAAGGAATCACACACAGTGTACCCCTGCTCCCAAGGTCTCCTTTGCAGGACCAAAGGCAAATTGCCCTTCTAGCTCAAAGTAAAAAGGCGGCAACCATAGATAAAACCTGACAGGGTCAACTAAAGCATCAGCTAAAAATTCTATAGCCTTGCCTAGAGTTGGAAGGGAGGAGGGGATCTGGTCTCTAGGGATCTTCTCTCTAATATGGTTGGTTGACTTAGCCAAACAGACTCTTAGGGAACGGGCAACACATTTGGAAGCTATGGAAGGCTTCAAAGAACCAGTAGAAACCTCCTATATGTTCATAATATATAGGTCAGGCTATTGGCCCATAGTGTCAGGGAGGGATCCCAAGTCCTCGAAAGGATGGAAACAGTTTTTTAACCATTTTAACAGGAGCATCTACTCTGGGGGCTCTATCCCATATCTTAGTGTTCTCCTCATTCAAGGGGTATTTTCTCTTAAGAATCCTGGATGTAAAAGATTTTCTGTACAGGTTTCTCTACTGCACATTTTATAGATAGGAAAACAGTGCAGGTTCCTAGGTCCTTCAAACATGAAACTCTTGACTTGTTTAATGTCATCAAGGCCCACGGAGGTTCTAACCATTCTTAATAACAGGTACGCATTCTCTGCCCCAAACAAGGCTTTGCCTCCCATGTATTCATCTTCTGAAGAAGAATCCCTTATATAAAAACATTCACCTTCCTGATCTCTGTCATCATCATTGACACGAGGTAGAAGGACCATCATACATAGCTTTAAAACCACTAAGGTAAAACTTATCTTATCAGTTTTAACTAGCTATTTGATAACAGAGACTAGTGGTGAAGACTCCTCCGCTACCACACATCAATGCCGGAGGAAAATAAATTCTTGGGATACCCTGATGACAGTTTCTTTTTACACAGCACATTCTTTACCCACCTTAGAATACAAACACCTCCCACTGGAGACCAGTGGAGCCATCCCCTACATGAAATAGATTCACCAATGTTTCCCCCAATGCACCGGACTGGAAGGCCTTGTATCACTGTGGTCATTTCATCCAGCTCATTCCCCTGCCGTTTCCGATGTCTTGATGGTGAGAGAAAGGAGCCATCAAGATTCCAGCCTAGAATAGGCTGTGGACAGGCAGAAGTTAGTCACCACCAATGAGCCTTGCTCTACAGCAGTCTGCGTGCCACTGTGAAATGCAAAGGAGGAAGCCATCTCACTCCCTTCCTCTCCCAGATGATCTAACATGGCTGACCACACTGGCGAGGGAGATGGAAGAACCAGCTTAGGAGTGGAACCCTGCCCCCGACTAGAGATTTCAGGGAACCCCACCTAAAAACTCTGACACTGAGAGTCCAGAGCCCTGAAGAAGCGAGTCCTAGCCATGGACAATGTAACCTATCAGATGGACACGAAACCTAAGCTGAGGTGTTGAAAGGAAGAACTCCCTTTATTTTGCAGAGAGGGGGATCCTCCATGGGTGCCTTTATGGGCGAGAGGGTAAATAATTCTTAAACAGCATCTGTCAGCAGGGTCAGTCCTAATAACCCAGGTATAATGCCTGGTAGGGTGACAGTAGGCAAACAAAATAGGAAAAAAGGTATCTGGAGACAATGGAGGTCCTCTTAGCTCTTCTTTATTGATTCATAAAACCGACACAGTCACTGGATCCACGGCATGGTCGCTAGCGACCATGCCGTGGATCCAGTGACTGTGTCGGTTTTATGAATCAATAAAGAAGAGCTAAGAGGACCTCCATTGTCTCCAGATACCTTTTTTCCTATTTTGTTTGCTGCCTGCTACGGGAACACTCCCCCAGGGCCTCTGGAGCCGGGTCTATACACCACACCAGGAAGGTGAGCTGGATACAAAGTTTTCTCTAGGGTGACAGTACACTGAGGTGCATGGCCAGCACTTGAAAGGGTAGGTGTCCAGAGAGGCTAGGCCCCACCTGCAGTGCACTGAAGACCTCACTGGCATAAAGAATAAATGTATTTTTTTTCTCAGGAACACCACAACCGATTTTCACAAGACAGGATCAGTTTAATCAGCAGAATCAACCCCACCGGGCAGTATGTCTGGTTTAATACGGTTGATCCTGCTGACAGATGCTTTTTCAGTGGACCGTGGTCTCTCCTTCTACCGTGATTATATAAATATCAGACTAGTGGTAGAAATCCTCCCTCCAGGACGCCCTACGCCATCTGATCATCTTGTTCCCGGCCCTTTCATCCTGGTACAACGTGCCTACTTACCTTCTCATGGCTCCTACATGACTATTGGTCACATGATACATCACTCACCATATTGGGGGCTGATCTTCAGTATCTCCTTCACTTGAAAGGTCTGGAGGCCGTTCTACAGGACCCTGGACTCTTCCTATCACTTCCTATGATGGATTCTCCTCCCTGATGTCTGACTTGTTACAGAATACAATAAAGAGGAGAGAAATCTAGAAAAGTTTACCTCTCCGCTCAGCAGGGAGATGATCTCCAAGGTGAGGTCTAATATTCTTTTGCTGATCTCCTTCCTGTCCATCCTTGGTGGTCATTCAGGAGAAGAGGAGAGAACTGGAGGAGCTGGAGGAACCAGAGCTTGGCAATGAAGAGTTGGTGAAGGACCTGTGATGATCTCACTGTCATGTGATCACTGCCTCAACTGCAGAACTCCACCCCCTCAGATACTGATCACATGACAGTGACATCATAACAGGTCCTTCTCCTCAATGTATCCTCTCCAGTGTTGAGCCCCGCCTCCTGCACTGATCACATGACAGTGACGTCACCGCAGGTCCTTCAGCTCTGACAGTGCAGCAGATACTGGGCAGGTCCTGGTCGGTAGTCAGGGCTCTTGTTCTCTCTGGTATCAGCTATTCCTCCAGCCCCTGTGAGTCTAAAAGTTGTGTACAGGGGGCGCTCCGTCATTTGTGTACAGGAGGTCATGTGCCCCCCTAGCTAACGGGTGGGAATGCTGGTGCCCCCTTTGGATTATGGATACCGGTTGTTGATATAGTGATAATCATCGCGTTCGATGGGACAGGCTCGTGCAGTAATGAAGGGGTTAATGTCCATTTGTTGCATTCACCAGGGAAAGGCTTTGTAAAAGTTTCTATAATGGTCAGGATGGCAGGTGCGGGGGGGTAGAGCCTGACTGTAAGGCATGTAAGGGGTTACATTTTCAGCTCTCAGTTAGATTCAGTCGGGGGATGGGAGAAGATGTGCGGGACGTCTGTAGTCTCCACTAGGACACATTTCTGGTCTCCAATAATGTTGATTGAGCACCAAAGTGCTCGGCTGCTCAAGTAGAACACTTCGGGATGCTTGGGTGCTCTACAGAGCACCCGAGCACAATGGAAGTCAATGGGAGAACCAGAGCATTAAACCAGGCACCCCCTGCTCTGATAAGGGGAGGGTGTCTGGTTCACAGGAAAAGGTCAGAAATTGATGGAAACACCACTGAAATGGTTCGGGAACAGCATGGGGAGGATGTCTGGATGCATCTTGGACTCCTAGGTCGCTGCAGGGAACCATGTTGTCCGAGTAGTACGCCACTTTTACAGACTGACAATAATACGCACAAAACCGAAGATAAAATAGATTTTTGAGGAAAATTGTTTACTTGTATATAAAGTGCAAGTGCTGCCAAAAATTACAAGGAAGAGGCACTCCGATGCAACCTGTATATCACATAAAGGAGGGCCTCATTCACATTGTGGTACAATTGTTCAGGTAGAGGGACTCCTATATTCATAAAGCCTATGCACTAAGTGAAAGGGCTGCTAAAAATTACAAGGAACCTGCACTCCAATACACCCTTTATTACACATAAAGGAGGGCATCATACACACACTTGAAAAATTATGATGGATGGCCTGCTGGTGACCCTCAAAAACATTAGGAGCAAGGGCCTGCTGGGGACCCTCTAAAACATTAGGGGCGAGGGCCTGCTGCTGATCTGACCATCACCGCTCACCATCTGTGTTGATTCCTCAAAGTTGCGTAAAACCTCACAGAGGTAACATAGTACATAAGGCCGAAAAAAGACATTTGTCCATCCAGTTCGGCCTGTTATCCTGCAAGTTGATCCAGAGGAAGGCAAAAAAAAACATGTGAGGTGGAAGCCAATTTTCCCCACTTTAGGGGAATTAAAATTTCCTTCCCGACTCCAATCAGGCAATCAGAATAACTCCCTGGATCAGCGACCCCTCTCTAGTAGCTATAGCCTGTAATATTATTACACTCCAGAAATACATCCAGGCCCCTCCTGAATTCCTTTATTGTACTCACCATCACCATCTCCTCAGGCAGAGAGTTCCATAGTCTCACTGCTCTTACCGTAAAGAATCCTCTTCTATGTTTGTGTACAAACCTTCTTTCCTCCAGACACAGAGGATGTCCCCTCGTCATAGTCACAGTCCTGGGGATAAATAGATGATGGGAGAGATCTCTGTACTGACCCCTGATATATTTATACATATTAATTAGATCTCCCCTCAGTCGTCTTTTTTCTAAAGTGAATAGCCCTAATTTTGATAATCAGACATCTATGCCCACTCGTCGATAATGAACAGCGGAACCTGACTGGAAAGGCGACGACCATGTTGCAGCTGGTATTCCACTACTGCCCTCTGCTGCTCACAAAGCCTGGCGAACATGTTATACGTGGAGTTCCAGCGCGTGCTCACGTCACACAACAGTCGGTGAGCTGGCAATTGCAAGCGCTTTCGGAAATGGGCACACACGAGGCGCACCTTCACCAGTAGCTCAGGCAAATTGGGGTAGGTTTTGAGAAACCGCTGAACCACTAAGTTGAACATGTGGGCTACGCATGGTATGTCTGTGAGGTTGCCGAGCTCTAAAGCTGCCACCAAGTTACAACCATTATCAGACACAACCATGCCTGGTTCTAGGTCGAGTGGCGAGAGCCACAGCTCAGTCTGGTCCCTTATACCCAGCCACAGCTCTGCGGCGGTGTGCTATTGGTCACCTAAGCAAATTAGTTTCAGCCCGGCCTGTTGCCGCTTCCCCACTGCAGTGCTACACTGCTTCCAGCTACTGACTGGTGCTGCAAGATGACAATTCAGAGGTGGAAGTGGAGGAAGAGGTGGAGGAGAAGAGGGGGTTGCAGCCCCTAATGTAGGTGGTGGCGGAAATCTTGATGGAATTAGGGCCCGCAATTCTTGGCGTCAGTAGAACCTTTGCCATCCCAGGCTACAACTCGCTCCCGGCCTCCACAACGTTCACCCAGTGTGCCGTCAGGGAAATGTAGCATCCCTGGCCAAAAGCACTTGTCCATGTGTCAGTCGTTAAGTGGACCTTGCCAATAACTGCGTTGGTCAGGGCACAGGTGATGTTACGGGACACATGCTGGTGTAAGGCGGGGACGGCACACCGGGGGAAAATAGTGACGGCTGGGGACTGAGTAACAAGGGACAGCCGCCGCCATCAGGCTGCGGAAAGCCTCAGTGTCTACAAGTCTAAATGGCAACATTTTCAGAGCCAGCAATTTGGAAAGCTGCACATTTAGTGCTATCGCCTATGGGTGGGTGGCTGGGTATTTGCACTTTCGTTCAAAGGCCTGGGGTATGAACACATATACGCTGCGCTGGGACACAGACATGGATGTGCTAGCTGATGGTGCTTGCGAAGGTCCAGGTGCAGGACGGGAGTCATCCGGGCCTGAGTCTTGGACAGGGAATTGGCCAGCACGTAACACAGGGGAAGAGGAGGCAGTGGTGTGACCCACAGACACTGATTGTGGACCCAGGTGTTCGGCCCACCTATTAGGGTGGTTTGATGCTATGTGGTGGATCATGCTGGTGGTGGTGAGGTTGCTAGTGTTCATTTTGGTATGGCACAGGTTGCAAATGACAATTCTTTTATCGTCTGCACTTTCCTAAAAAAAGCGCCAGACTGCGAAACACCTACCCCTTGGCAAGGGAGATTGTCGCAAGGGGGTGCTCCAGGAAACAGTTGTGGGCCTGTTTGGTGTGGCCCGCCTTCTCCCTTTTGCCACCCCACTGCCTCTTCCAGCCTGTTGAGGATCCCTCCCCCTCTGTACTGCTGTCCTTGCTTGGCTTGCCACCTTCCCACGCTGTATCAGTGATTTTGTCTACCACCTCCTCTTCTACTTCCTCACTCTGGTCATCCTCCTGACTTGTTGACCTAACAACAACCTCACTTATTGACAGCTGTGTCTCATCCTCATCATCAACCTCTTGAGACATTAATTGCCGTTGACTTATTGGCATCTGTGTCTCATCATCATCAGCCACCTCATGAAACACTAATTGCCGTTCCCCACCGTCATCTTCTTCTGACTGTGGATGCTCAAGAGTTTGGGAATCAGTACACAAGATGTCCCTCTTCAAGCGGGCTTGGCAAGAGGCACAAATCAAGGAATAGTGATGAAAAGAGCTCCTCGGAATATCAGAGTGTGGGATCACTTGTTTGCCAAGACTCTCCATGATGGGAGGAAGGAGGATCAAGGTGAGGATTTTGTTGACCTGACTCTTAGCTACTGAGACTGGACTTTGTGGAAGACAGGGTGGTGCTTAACCGACTGGAAGCATTATCTGCTGCAATCCAACCGACCACCTGGTTGCACTGCTGTGACTTCAAGAGTGGTGTCCTGCACCGCCCTGCAAACTGGGACATGAAGCTAGGTATCATTTATGAGTGTGTTTCTTGTGCTCTGGTAGCAGGCACAGTTTCACCGCGCCCAGGGCCACGGCCTCTGCGTGCACCATCTGCAGCACGGCCACTTCCCCGTCCCTTACTGCTCGCCTTGAGCATATTAAATGGTATATATACTTGCGAGTATGTCACACGTACAGGAGCGCAGGTTTTGTAAGTGTATGCGCAAATAAATTAGACTGAATGTCACAGATATTTAGGATGCGCAAACCTAATACAGGAGATGTAGCGCAGGTAATGTGGCTGTCACCAGCGGGGAAAAAAATTAGACTGAATGTCACAGATATTTAGGATGCGCAAATGTTACAGAGGAGAGGTAGCGCAGGTAATGTCGCTGTCACCAGCGGGGAAAAAATTTGACTGAATGTCACAGATATTTAGGATGCGCAAATGTTATACAGGAGATGTAGCGCAGGTAATGTCTCTGTCACCAGCGGGGACAAAATTAGACTGAATGTCACAGATATTTAGGATGCGCAAATATTTTACAGGAGATATAGCGCAGGTAATTTCGCTGTCACCAGCAGGGAAAAAATTTGACTGAATGTGACAGATATTTAGGATGTGCAAACGTTATACAGGAGATGTAGCACAGGTAATGTCGCTGTCACCAGCAGGGAAAAAATTAGACTGAATGTGACAGATATTTAGGATGTGCAAACGTTATACAGGAGATGTAGCGCAGATAATGTCGCTGTTACCAGCGGGTAAAAAAATTAGACTGAAAGTCACAGATATTTAGGATGTGCAAACGTTATATAGGAGATGTAGCGCAGGTAATATCGCTGTCACCAGCGGCCAAACAATTGCGCTGATTGTCACAGATATTTAGGATGTGCTAATGTAATACAGATGTAGCACCCGATGACACTTTCCGGCCAGCTAATGACTGTAATGCCAGTAACCAACATGGGTACGGCATTACAGTGAGTGTCAGTACTCGAGCATGCTCGCAGAACACTAGTCTCCAAGCCTGATCCAGAAGCCTTTCCTTTTTGCGGATTTTTTGGGGATCGATTGCTCATTATATGAGGAGATACTTGATGGGGTCACATACTATTATTGTGAGGCACATGGAAGTCCAGATTGATAAATCCATCTGCCTCGTACCTCCCCACATAATGGACAACATGGGGTTAATGCGTGATGTACATGATAAAGTTACTTGTCTTGTGATCACTAGTACTATAGACTGTAACACTCCTTTCTAACAGTGCATAGCCATTCTATAGAGGTAGAATGTAACGGCGGGCGGGACATCGCAGGCTTGGGGCCCTTCAGAAGACCCCGGCAGCCATGACAAGTACTGTTTACACCATGATTGCGTTCATAGGGTGCCAAGGGGAGCTCCTCCCTCTGAGTAGGTGCTCAGATGCCGCTGTTGACTACAGTATGTGAGAGGTTAACCTGCCGAGATGTGCCAGCTGTTTTATACAAGCAGTAACACAGTCCTCAGCCCGCGCCATCACAGTGCCTGACTATTACTGCACTGGGCGTTAACTCTCTGCCCCTTGTGGCACAACAGTACAGTGCAGAGCAGGAATGGGTTAAGAAAATGTTGAAAAATATAAAAATAAAAAAGACAAATGAATCCCTAGGGGCACATAATTGTCCTCGCTGTGTCCGTAATGCCTCAATCCATCACATGATCTCATTATTTAACTGAATGGTAAAATAAACAGATTTACTACTCTCCTTCATCCTACTGTCCAAAAAAATTGAATAAAAAATGGTCAAAAAGTCATATACCATATTTTTTACCATATAAGATGCACTTTTTGTCCCCCCCCCCCCCCCCCCCACATGGAGTAAAAATTTCAGTGTGTCATATGGGGCGAATACTAATGAGAGCTTCCATTATGGAATCGCTCATAAGTACAAGAGGACCAGGGAGTGGTGAATGCGGCTCTGCCTGTGCGGGCTCTGTACTCGCCTCTTCCTCACCTCATTACTGCCCCTGATCCTGGGAGCCGACATCGGGATCTTATTGTTTCAGCGACAGCTGAGCGCTCCTGTGCAGAGGTGACCCAGGTACGGTTATCAAGACCTGAACCGATCAAGACCTGATATCATTTCCTGGACCAGATACTTCTAACTGCTGAACACCCTCTTAAGCAGGAACCCAGCGATCGGCAGGTGAAGGGGGACTATAAATATGCGGCAACTCGACAGGAACACTGCAATCTACCATGTATTTATGTCTTGTGGTTGGGAGGGGTTAAAGGGGTTATCTGGGAAGTAAGAATGATGACCTATCCACAGGATAGATCATCAATATCACCGTGGCGGCGGTCCAAGTCCCTGTACCAGCTGTTTCATAAAGCTGCGGTGCTCAGAGGGGATCTGTTCTTCTGGGCACTTACCAAACCCAGCACCATACACCGTACGTATAGCGGCAGTGCTTGGTATTACTTCTCAGTTTTATTGACTTTAGTGGGGCTGAGCTGCAACTAGGCCATGTGACCGATGTACATACAGCAACAGAAAAGTGGGTGAGATCTGGTTACTGTGCAGGCATTAGGCCATACATACCTCATTGTCAAGTCCATGAATTCAGCCTGAGACAGATACATTACCTAGTGGCATATGTTCTTTTAAATGTACGGTGTGGCAATGTTCATATTCATTCTATGAAAATATTAAAGAGGAACTCTCACTAGATCTGACAGTGGGCCCTTACTCCCCCCATGCTGATCATTAATTTTCTTATCTCAAACTAGACATAGTGACTCAAAGCTTGTCTCCACTAGTACACTTTTACTGCGTTTGTGTATAAATATGTGCACTGCTCATTATAATAAAGAAGGGCATTATGAGGAACACATCTTGTATGTGTCTCTGTGTCGTGACCTCGAGCCGGCTCACTCAAATTTAGAATTATTAGGATACTGCATCACATCAGAAGGTCGGTTGGCGACCACAGAAAATGGTGCCCAACTTGGGGCAGGACATCTAGTAAGGCCATTTGAATCGACAACAGTAAGTCCTCTGCCGGGACGGACAGACCATAACGCAGCTGCACGGTAAGAAATGTATTCTTACAAAATGACCCTTTGTCCCTCCCTGTGTTGACTGCTAAGACCTGGGTGAGTCTTACATGTTATAAATGTCCCGTCTGAAGAACTGTGATATTTATATGATGTTGGTTTATTATTATGCTTCCAATGTGGAGTTAAGACAGTCTCCACAGACCAGTGTTTGTCATGGTCAACTGGTATCATGTCTCATGACTGTGTTTTGGTAAGCAGCTTGGGGCGTTCCTCAAGTGCAGTACGCAGTGCAGTCAGTTGAGTACAAACATTGTTAAGTCCAGAGTTGAGACAATCTAAGGACAGCAAGGTTTACTTTTGGGTAACCGGTCTACGTGTCTTACGGCTACGTTTTGGTAAGTGACTCTGTGCGTCCCCGGAGTGCAGCGAGCATTGTAGCCCCATATCAAAATTAACAAACTGGCTCCATGAATTATACATTATTGTCAGTTTTGTAAGACATCAGTTAGGGCTATACAGTTGCAAGGAAAAGTATGTGAACCCTTTGGAATGATATGGATTTCTGCACAAATTGGTCAAAAATATGATCTGATCTTCATCTAAGTCACAACAATAGACAATCACAGTCTGCTTAACTAATAACACACAAAGAATTACATGTTACCATGTTTTTATTGAACACACCATGTAAACATTCACAGTGCAGGTGGAAAAAGTATGTGAACCCTTGGATTTAATAACTGTTTGAACCTCCTTTGGCAGCAATAACTTCAACCAAACGTTTCCTGTAGCTGCATATCAGACGTGCACAACGGTCAGGAGTAATTCTTGATCATTCCTCTTTACAGAACTGTTTCAGTTCAGCAATATTCTTGGGATGTCTGGTGTGAATCGCTTTCTTGAGGTCATGCCACAGCATCTCAATCAAGTTGAGGTCAGGACTCTGACTGGGCCACTCCAGAAGGCGTATTTTCTTTTGTTTAACCCATTCTGTTGTTGATTTACTTCTATGCTTTGGGTCGTTGTCCTGTTACAACACCAATCTTCTGTTGAGCTTCAGCTGGTGGGCAGATGGCCTTAAGTTCCCCTGCAAAATTGTCTTGATAAACTTGGGAATTCATTTTTCCTTCGATGATAGCAATCCGTCCAGGCCCTGACGCAGTAAAGCAGCCCTAAACCATGATGCCCCCACCACCATACTTCACAGTTGGGATGAGGTTTTGATGTTGGTGTGCTGTGCCTCTTTTTCTCCACACATAGTGTTGTGTGTTTCTTCCAAACAACTCAACTTTGGTTTAATCTGTCCACAGAATATTTTGCCAGTACTGCTGTGGAACAGCCAGGTGCTCTTGTGCAAACTGTAAACATGCAGCAATGTTTTTTATGGACAGCAGTGGCTTCCTCTGTGGTATCCTCCCATGAAATCCATTCTTGTTTAGTGTTTTACGTATTGTAGATTCGCTAACAGGGATGTTAGCATATGCCAGAGACTTTTGTAAGTCTTTAGCTGACACTCTAGGATTCTTCTTCACCTCATTAAGCAGTCTGCGCTGTGATCTTGCAGTCATCTTCACAGGACGGCCACTCCTAGGGAGAGTAGCAGCAGTGCTGAACTTTCTCCATTTATAGACAATTTGTCTTACCATGGACTCATGAACAGCAAGGCTTTTGGAGATACTTTTATAATCCTTTTCAGCTTTATGCAAGTCAACAATTCTTAATCGTAGGTCTTCTGAGAGCTCTTTTGTGCGAAGCATCATTCACATCAGGCAATGCTTATTGTGAAAAGCAAACCCAGAACTGGTGTGTGTCTTTTATAGGGCAGGGCAGCTTTAACCAACACCTCCAATCTCATCTCATTTATTGGACTCCAGTTGGCTGACACATCACTCCAATCAGCTCTTGGAGATGTCATTAGTCTAGGGGTTTATTAGTTTTTCCACCTGCACTGTGAATGTTTACATGGTGTGTTCAATAAAAACATGGTAATATTTATTTATTTGTGTGTTATTAGTTAAGCAGACTGTGATTGTCTATTGTTGTGACTTAGATGAAGATCAGATCACATTTTATAAAACAATTTGTGCAGAAATCCATATAATTCCAAAGTGTTCACATACTTTTTTCTTGCAACTGTACATAGTTATGTAAGTAGGTAATTCTTCATCTTGTTAGTGGGTTGCAGTGTGATAGTGGTAAGGATATCCATAAGGTCAGGTATCCTAATTTATGAAGTAACTCTCCATTTTAATAGATCTAGATTAAATGGTGTTTCATAAGAATCCCTAAATGAGAAGGTGAAAGATTGTGAGGGATCTATGAGGGAAAAATAGATAAGTCCCTGATTGATGAGGGACTCCAGTAGGTGTGACGTCTTGTATGTGACAAGACGAGTCTGTCTCCCTTAAGGAGACAGAAGGAGAGGGATGTGTGTGAGAAATATAACCAGCAGGAAATTTCCATGGTGAAAAAGTACACTAGAGACATGGTAAAGTCTTAGGAAATTGATAAGAGAAACTTCCACGAAGAAGGGTGTCAAAGGAGACTTTATCCCAAACACATCATAGACTCATCACATGGCGCATGAGTGAATGAAACCAGAGGATCCCATCATAGCAGTCAGGATCAACCTGAAAGAATAGGAGTGAACGTTGTTTGGCCTGAGTGTCTGTTTGGGAGAGCGAGAGATTCCTAATTCAGAGGACCAGACTCTGCAGACTGAACAACATGCCCAAGAAGATACAGAAAAGCTAAACGGAAGGACAGAAGTAAGTCTGAGTTGGTGATAGAGGAAATAGAGATAGTTAGTATAGTATTGTGTGTACTGATAATTTATTTATCTGGCTGGAAAAGTCCTGACTAGGTTTGTCAGAAAGACTGTCTGAGGGAGGAGTACCTAGACTAGGTGTACCAAAACGACTGTCTGAGGGAGGAGGACCTAGAATACATTTTGACTAGGTGTACCAGAAGGATTATACAGTAATCCGAGGAAGGATGATCTAGTTGAAGCCGAGATGCCAATTTTGGGGTGTTAAAGTGCCTTTAAGTCAAACCCAAATCCTGGGATTGGACTAAGACAGACCATGGGGACCACATGAAGTAAGTCTGGGACTCAAAAGAGGAATACTGCCAGACAAAATAGTCAGAGAGAGTAGGAAAGAGAAGGTGCAAATGCAGTGAAAGGGTGTAGAAAGTTGTTGAAAAAGGATGTCATTTCAAAAAATAGAAGTTTGGATGTTGAAGAAAATGGATGACACGATTAAAGGGACACCCTGTATTCAGATTCCCCTGAACTAAGAATCTCCTGGTGAGTGCTCTGTGCCTGGGGAGACTTAGGTCAGTCTCAATAAATGAGACTCCAGCAGTTAAAGAGTCGGGCAGACTTAGTGTATCCACTTTTGTCCCAGCATATAAATTAGTCAAACATAGTAAAGGTGAATACATAGTGATGTAGTAAGTTACTACAGATTGTAGACTAGAAGAAGCAGATTCATTATTTATTTCCCAGACAATTTCTTATCTTTTAGGGGAAATGTGCATCTTGTGAAGGGGAAAAAAAGAGAAAACTGTACTAGTATGGGATATCCCTTATATACATCAGTAAGTCCTCATGACATTGGATTGATTTTGTTTATTCTGTTATATGCATTTTTGATTTGTATCTGTTATCATTTTTTTTTGGTAGGAGAGAAAAGATGAGAAGAATGCCCATTATTAGCCAGAAACAGCCAATAGTGTTTATAATATGTCTCCCTGAGTATCTGTGTGCGAATGGATTGTTGAGTTATAGGAAAGCTGGGTACTTGTATGAAGGGAGACAGCGGGAGCAAGAAGTTGTGAGAGGAGTGACCTCATGACCCTGAAATGGGATAATGGAATGTGTAGCTGAAGTGTTGCAGTCATAAATCTTTCATTAACTGTTTGAGTGTGTGACGTTTGTAGCCAAAGCAGAATGTGAATGGTTGATACCAAATTACTGAGTGTGTGGAAAGAGTTTATAATCACATATGTTTTATGTGTTTTTATATAATGTTTATGGAGCTCCAGGAAAACTTTTTGCTTGTTATGAGTTCAAGGAACTTGTGTGAGTAAATGTATTGGAAACGTTTCTTTGTTTCTGTCCCCAGATCTTGTTTCTATGTCTGTTCTACGTTGAATGTTGTGTCTGTTCCTTGTTATGTCTGTGTGGGCCAGAGTTCTATAAGATAAACATTTATGAGTCCTGTATTAATGAGCCATACCGAGTCTCGGTCCACCTGTAGCCTAATTGACAAGCTCCTTTCAGTGCACCTCCTCCTCTGCTGCTGTTATCTCACACATACCTTAGTACAATTGGCAGTAAAATAAAGCAGCAGATGGAATAAGAAACTATAACTCTACACTGAAATTGCTACTGGAAGACAAGGGGACCTTGTTTTCGGTCTTTATAAAAAGCGATATGCCCCCAATGTCTGAGATGAGACAACCAGATGAGTATGTCCCCACAGGATAAATATGTTGCAGATTTGCCTTGAGTTTTACAGTACCAGCTGCAAAAAAAAATGTACTGTGTAAATTGACCAGCAGTGCGATTATAAAGTTGCAGATATCCACTATAAAGTTCACCCTTTGCAATGCTCAGAGTGAAAACAGTGGAAATCTCAAGCAAAATCTTTTATAAATCCACAGCAGAATTTCAGTTGCATGTACACAGCAAAATCCACATGGGAAATTCTGCTGCAGAAAATCCATCCTGTGTGGTCATAACCTAAGAGAGGCCTATACCTCCTATCTAGATCACCTCTCACCACCTAATAAAGGAAGGGAATAGAGGCCAAAAACTATTTTCATCTTTGATAAAAGATTCTTTAGAGCTGGGTATGGTGAGACACTTATACGTTTTGGTGCAAAGCTGGAAGACTTCTAGCACAGCTGGTAAAAGGGAGAAATGTTCCCTCTCACGTTCAGACTTTTGAGGACCCTAAGGGTAATAATTCCATGACGTTTACAAAGAAAGAGGGACCATTTTTCAATCTCGTACACAGTAGGTTTGTTCACTCTTAATTCTAAAAATAATTTACTGAATTGGTGAAAAAGCGAATATAAATCACAAAAGTAAAACTTATTGGTGTGGTATCAATGGCATCAAATGCCAGTGAATTTCTACTATTTTTGTAAGACCTAAATCACATTTTAAGATTCCATATTCTGTATTCCAAACATGTTTCCTGCCCCAAATGTGGAATTTCAGTTCACAGGACCACAAATTCCTCTGATGCTGTGGGTTCAGATCCATAAATCTAAGGTCAGGCCAGACGAGTCTGCAATATGGACTTAGGACATATGACATTAGCTCAACAATCCCTGGAAGAAGCTGACTATTGAAACAAGTACAGTCCTTTGTGTATAGAATCTAGCAGGCAGTGAGTTATTCGGATATGGATAGACATTAATCTTGTTAGTACCCCCCTGCAGTGCACCAGGTTGTAGGTAAGTACAGGGACAGTTGGGACAGTTTTTATCTGATCTATACATTATTGCCATTTGGGGTCCTCCAGTTTCACCTTACCTAGAGGCTCCACGTGGGCCTAATTCTTCTCGGAGTTCTAGGAGTAAACTATACATATTTGAATAAATACCAATAAAGTTCACATTTACACTTTATATGACCTTCTTTTATGGAGGAGCAGAGGACATGTTGAATGGAGACATCAATAAGAAAATGAAGTCAACTACTAAAGGTCTTTACAATTACAAGTCTCCTGGCCCCGATGACTACACAGTGGGAATTTATAAACTGCTGGTAGAACAAATTTATTTTTCTTTGTTGAGCTATTACAACAATGTCCTACACACAGGCTCAATGCCGGATTCCTGTTAAGGTGGCTTACAACATACTGCTAAACAAAGGTGAAAAAAAAAATCCTAACAATTCCAAGTTGATATCAGCTGATTTCATTGACAGTCCTTGACTTGAAGCTATTGTCAAAAATGCAAGCCAATAGATTGTCTTCTCTGCTTCTTAATATAATCAGGACAAGCGAGGAGGGTGTTTGTTGCATCTCTTATGAACAGCTCCAAGTGCCTGACAGCTCTAGACTGGCCCTGGAACCATCCTTCCTTGGGTGAGTATACCTCATTGCTAGCATTACACGAAAGAAAGCTTTTAATAATGTTAGGTAGAGCTGGCTGGGGAAGGTTCAGAGTCATCATCTTGAACCTAAATAAAAATTTTACAGCTTGAACACTGTCAGTGCAATTGAGGACAAGTCTCAAGCTAGGGGACTACACCTTGCTTGTCTGTGGGATTCAAATTGGTTAATAAGTCCTCCCCATGTGCCAGGAGTTGAGGTCGACCTAAGAATCAAAGACCCAGACACTTTGCTGGCTAAAGGAGTCTCTGCGGGGCAACTCCTGTAGAGTCAATTTTACTAGTTGTACATTGTACTTTACCCATCAATTTTAATATGTCCAATCACAAGTATTTAATAAAGCAATCAGAAGCATAATGGTATGGAAGTATACATCTAAACATTATGCTCAAGTGCCCCTTCACATACTATATTTCACAATGTCTGTGTCTGAGCAGTTCCCTATTTGTGGTATCTAACTTCCTTCAAGAGAACAAAACAAACTATATTTCTTAATTCAACTTCAAATGTATGCTCTTCATAGATGTATGTTATATTAGCCCAAGACATTTAAGCATAAAAATAAAAAATGGAGAATACGTGACAATTAAGTACAATTAGTACAATTCATGTTCACGAACCACCTAATTTCTTTCACAAGACAAATTATAGACTTTTTTTAGAACCATGGAATGACTCAGGGTCGCTCCATGTCAACCTTACTACCAGACCACTGATTTGTTATCTCAAGGACTTATCCATTTATCAGATCATTAATCCCCCCTCCCAAAAGCTAATAACATAGCTGTGTATTGAAGGGTTATTTAGTAGTTAGCACAGATTTGATCTATATATGATATTTCTAAAGTTTTGACATGCACCCTGCACACATCTGTCTGCAATATATTGGAATATTCAGTGTTTATCCTAGCGGAGGTATGGAGCTACAGAAGTAATCCCTGTTTATGACAAAGAGTATGCTCTGGCTCTTTGTTATTCGCCATCTTGGGTTTTGCCACATTGCAAATAGAGCTTGCCAAGAATAGACCTGGGGTAAGTGATAGTTTTTATTACTTTATATGCTTTTATACGATGTAACTACTGCTGTAGTTGCATATGTCTTTTATATCACTGCTTTTATTCAGTAAATTATTTTATTCACTTAGGCATTGTTTAAGCCTATTTATTCTCGTATCTCAGAATCCACAGTAAAACAGTAGATACAGAAGTTATTGGGATTAGTGAGGACATACATGGAAGAACACAAAGAAACAACAAAAATGATTTGACAAATGAAACCCCTTTATTGTAAAATATTGGTCGAGGGCAAAAGTATTCCAATCTATGACAACACACCAATACACTCAATGGTTTGTTTCCGAGAACTTCGGGGAACCCTGAGTGTCATTAATCTGAATTCTTCCTTGAACACAGCTTCAGGTGGAAGCACATGGTGAGAGCAGTAGATAGTGACACACAATTTTACTTCAGGTCAATACTACATAACATTTGAATTAAAAGAGCAAAGTTGCTTTATTCTCATTTCAAACATTTATGGCCCCACCTCTAGGCTCTGCATCTATCTCTAGAATGGGGGTCCCCTGACTTTATATCACTGGCTGGCATATCAAAGCTTCAAGATCTGGCTGACTTTATAGCATTTCCCATATTCCAAAAAATTAGTTTCTTCTGGTCTGATGAGTTTTAGAATTTGGTTCCCTTACAAAAAAATTCCACATATAAAATATCAAAATGACTTCTCTCCTGTATGACTTCTCTTATGTCTAAGAAGACCGGCGTTATCTGTAAAACATTTTTCACAATGTGAACATGAATATGGTTTTTCTCCTGTGTGAATTCTCTCATGAGTAACAAGACTTGATTTCTGTGTAAAACTATTTCCACACTCTGCGCAGAAATATGGCTTCTCTCCTGTGTGACTTCTCTGATGTCTAACAAGAAGTGATTTGTCTGTAAAAGATTTCCCACATTCTGAACATGAATACGGCTTCTCTCCTGTGTGAGTTCTCTCATGTCTAACAAGATTAGATTTTTTTGTAAAACCTTTTCCACATTCTGAACATGAATACACTTCCTCTCCTATGTGAATTTGCTGATGTGTAACAAGACGTGACTTCTGTATAAAACATTTCCCACATTCTGAACATGAATACGGCTTCTCTCCTGTGTGACTTCTTTGATGTCTAATACAATCTACTTTTTGGGCAAAACAGTTCCCACATTCTGAACATGAAAACGGATTCTTTTCTGGGTGAAATTTTTGATGTTTAACAAGATGTGATTTTTGTGTAAAACATTTCCCACATTCTGAACATGAATATGGCTTCTCTCCTGTGTGAGTTCTCTCATGTCTTACAAGATTAGATTTTTTTGTAAAACCTTTTCCACATTCTGAACATGAATACGCTTCCTCTCCTTTGTGAATTCTCTGATGTGTAACAAGACGTGACTTCTGTATAAAACATTTCCCACATTCTGAACATGAATACGGCTTCTCTCCTGTGTGAATCCTTTTATGTGTAGCGAGATTTGATTTATTTGTAAAACATTTGCCACATTCTGAGCAGGAGTATGAAATCTCTACTGTGTGAACTCCTTTGTGTATAGAAACCACTTGACCTGTACTTGTGGTAAAAATCGGTGATTGGTCAGGAGAAGGTTCCTCATGATTAGGGGGGTTATAGGATAGATCTGTACTGTGTAGTTCTGGATATACATTTAAGGTAATGAGGTTTTCTCCTGAAGAGCGCTGCATGACAGCTTCATCTTCTACTTTATAATTTAGTGATAACATAATGTTACCCTCAGAATTCATACTGGGATTTTCTGTGAAAATACAAAATAAAATATGTGATTTTTTTTCAAGCCGTAAAATAGACAAACTTAAAACATTCCTATTAGGCTGGAAGCCAATCATTTTAAATCCACTCCTAGCTTTGGTTAAAAAAATTCATGAAAGTTTCCACATGTGATTCCAGCTTTACAAAGCTTTCTGCAGCACTCTGACAAAGTCCACAATTCTGGTATGTACCCAGTCTCCATTTCTATTACACAAACCTAAATAAAAAAATAAATAAAATCATCTATGTCTGGCAGTTAACCCTTCAGCGCCAAATTGTCACCACATTCCTCAACACAATCTGAATTTATTAATTATTTCTTAGACCTGATGGAGTTGGTGGATTCACCAGAAAAAATCATGCCATAATGGACACCTAGAGCTTAACTGAGAAACACTTTCTTGTGCACCTCCTCCGCTGCTGCTTAAGTCTCAAACATGCTCAGTAGAAGCTACAGCCTCTCTGTATTTGTAGTAAAAGATTCCCCTGCTTCCAGCTGCAGTTTCATTGTGGAATTACAGCTTCTATTTTCCGGGTTTCGGATGGATCTCTGCTGGCGCCCATTATAGTGAATGGGGCTGGACGAAATGCCGGTAGCGCATGGCAGGGACAGATCCGACAGGCTGTTCCCAGCTAAAGTGAAACAGGCCTTATCCACTCTGCTGCTTTATTTTACTGCAACCTGTACAGAGTACGTGTGAGATTTCAGCAGCAGAAGGGGAGGAGGCACATGGAAAGGAACTTGGAGATTGAGTTAAGCCTCTATATGCAGGACTCATGAGCCCTGGTACTATTTAGCTGTAGTCATAATAAGCTCATTTTAATATTTGCCATTCTGACATAGAATAGCAAACTAAGTACACCAGGCTCATCAGGTTTAAGAGATCTATTTCATATTACATGCACAGTATTGTGAAATCTAGATTCTCTTTATTATTGTTATGGAAAATCTGATCATCTACATTTAACAAGATAATGTATCATGAGGTAAAGCACAGATCTCAGCCTGAATTCATAGACATAGATATGAGGTCTGTATAGCCTAATGGCCGCACAGTTACCAGATCTCAGGTTTATAGACGTCTTTAGGATGTAGTGGAATAGACAGAGAGGAACGAGGGTCCTATCAAGAATTAAGAAGGTGAAGCTAATGAAGTGTCCTGTGAGTGCAGGTGACCATCACTGAGATGTCTGTGTCTGTACAATAATCACATATGACATAGGAGCTTCCTAAGAATAATGGATCTTAAGACTGGAGTACACAAAAAGAAAGCTTAATACACAAGAACCAAACATATCTAACCTCTTAACTAACAGGCTGACCAGCCTGGTTGTAATTTAATGATCAGGTTATTATTTTTGTAGTTTCATTGTCACATTCAAAGACCCATTACTTTTTTAAACAGGTTTTTATTGTAGCTACACAACAATGCAATATCTGAATAAGAAAACTTTTAATGAGAAATAACAGTTCTTCAACATTTCTCATATAAGACTTTCCTAGACAAAAATAGTAAACTGCGTCTTTTGCACACTTTTATCAGATTCTCTTCCTGCCCTTAAGGCACTAAAGACAGAATCTGAAGTCACTTTCTCAATTCATTATTCCATACCTGTGGTGACATCTCCTGGAATGTCCTCCTCCACCTCACTCTTACATAGGGGATCGCCCATCATTCTCTCTTCTTTATCCTCCACTTTAATATCACTCAGATCTTCCCCCTGATTTATCATCTGTAACAATTCAGTACAATACAGCAGACAGGTGGGAAATCTAACAGATCCACATAAGAGACCCCCACAATCTATGACCCCTCTATGACTGCAGGACCCCCCTATATAGATGTGTATAGGGCTCAGCTCCATCTACCTGAGGATTCTCTGGGACCTTCTCCTCTGGACAGTCCTGGGAATACAGAGGACAGGGACATCTCTTTGGTGGATTTCTCCTCCTGGATTCATCTGTGGAGACACAAGCACACAATGACTGAATACATGGCCCCCTGTTGATCTGTCTATAGATCAGACACCTATCTTAGCTCCTTCACTTCTAGGTTTAGTTATCAGGGGGAAATAATAATATTCTGCTCCTCACCACCTGTGCCGAGGTCCCAGCACCTAGCAGGTCAAAAGACCGAAGTAACCTCTGGTCTATGAGAGTGAATGGCAGGCAGTGGGATGACTCCTTCTCCACAACAGTAAATTTTGAGGAAGAGGATACAGTTATAAATGCCAGGAGCATCTTGCAGCACTCCACCAACCAAAAAGGCATCAAAGCATCATTCTGGCACTAGTTATGACACCACCCCATATAAGGTAAATTTCTAGAGAGAGAACCCACAGTGAGGAAACAGTCATAGAGGAAGTAAAACAAGTTTCCCCAGTCTCCTCTCCACCTGTGGTGTTGGAGAAAGCTCTACATCTTTACCCCCTCCAAGTCTCCTTTCACTGGGGAGAAAATTCCTTTCTCCTAAGGAGCCATTATGGTGAAATGGAAAAAGAGAAAAATATGATATTCACTGGACATTTTCTGTGAGCCCATGGCAGTGATAGAGATGTGTGAATATCATTCTATTCTGTCCAGGACTATGTAACTAGATGATTTTTTTTTATGTAGTTGCTTTAGGAAGTTTCTTCCGTTGCCTCAAGTGCTTCCCCTCCTCCCTTTGCTCAGTCTGCCTGTTTATACAATGATGAAGAGAGAAGAAGGGGAAAATGAAGCTGCGGGCTGAGCTCGTCCTCACTTCTCCACATCTGTCAAGAATGATGTATGGACTGTGGAAAAATGCTTGAGCCAATTACTTAGTTAGATAATACCCATGTATACTCATTGCCTATAAAAAAGAACCTCCTTGACGTGTCATATATGCAGTATTAATGTTAGTGAGACGCCATTACAAGATGTTTACATACCAAAGTTTGTAAGATAGCACTTGGCATCTGTTTTCTTCTTATCTCCCTTTCCTTCTTAGCCAATGAAATAATGGGATGAGCCTCAGAGGGGACACCCCCCTGAAGATATATAAAACCAGTTTACTCATTGTAATAAACAGAGAGATAGTCTTTGACCCACCGGTGTGTCAGTGTCTGTCTCTATCACGCATGAATATTAACTCCTTGGGGTACCCTGATTTGGAGACCAGAGTGTATCTTAAATGCTTTAATTGGAAGCATCTTCAACAGTTGGCACCCAACGTGGGGCCCAGGCAAAGGGATCATCAGCAGTCGACCCTCAAGAGCCCCCAGGACTTGTCGAATGGCATGAGAGGAGAGGACCGCGGCCACAAAGAAAGGTAAGAAAATCAATTATCTTACCTGCCTTTCTGCTATTCAGTTCGAACGACATGGTGGCTTAGTCTGCTGTATGGTGGAGCCCATGTTAGTATAGTAGTTGGCTGAAATGCTGAAAGCCTGGGTCCATAGAAACCATAGTCTGAATTGATAGATCACCCTGGTGTGTATATAGGAGTGAGTTGAGCACAGACGGCTAGACCATGGGCAAAGAAAGGGAAAAGGAACCTCCTGGTTTGGAAAAGAGGGCACTATAGCGCCGAGGTGTGGGACGAAGTAAACTCTGCTTGACCTTTACAGGAAGATGTGTGAAGCTGCCTGACCATTAGGGGAAGAGGTGCGGAGGTAATCTCCGCCTGACCTGTACAGGAAGATGTGCGGCGCTGCGTGACCCTTAGGGGAAGAGGTGCGAAGGTAATCTCCACCTAACCTGTACAGGAAGACATGCGGAGCTGCCTGACCCTTAGGGGAAGAGGTGCTGATAGGAATCCTGGGCTGACTAGTCAGATGTGATAGTCAGATTGAGCCAAACAGAGGGGAGGTTGAATCCTTTGTCTGCGGAGGAAAGGGTTAAAGGTGCCTGCTCACTCCTCTGTTTTGTGTGTGTCAGTCCGCAACATTGCTGTTGAAATGGACCAGTCCCAGTCTCGGGGAAGAGTAAGGTTACACAGCCAAGTTTACTGTGAGCGAAGTCAGTTCTACGAATTAAGAGTTAAATCGAGGAGAAAAAAAAGAAAAAGTATCATCACAGAGACACAGGGAGGTGTGTGCTTTGGCTTTAGGCCAAAAAAGAGTGAAATTATCACAAAGTTTCTCACAGGCGTGAACACAGGGCATTCGGCCTTGAATTTACAACATTCGGTTGCTAGATATTATGACAATAATTAAGTGTATGAAATTTTACCGCCAACACAGCCCCCTAAAATGGCACGGGGGGAGGGGGACTCTGCTGCGCTCCAGAAGATACATCCCCCACCATATCACCAGCCACTCAGTCTCCAGGGGGGTGGACCTGTTAAGTATGTCAGTGCCAAAACCATGCCCTAGGCCCACCTCTTTGTATCCGGTTATCACACAAGATGGCATTCCCTACTTCCCAACTTCCTGCCTGGCTGCCATCTTAACTCCTGCAACTTCCGGCCGGCCCGGTGGCCATCTTAACTGAGCGAATTTTACTCCCTGCCCAGCGGCCATCTTAGTTACTGGTAATTTTTTCTGATACAGCTACTGAGCACGAAACATTAGACATAGAGTACTCACTCAACTCAGCAAGTGAAGGATACACATATACCTATAATTAGTCATTACTTGTAGTATTGTTTAATTACATGAAATGCCTTAACTTTTATGTTTTGAAGTCCTGCCCATCTGCTAGAATCACAAAAGGAGGGGATTGTGATGGAGGTGGTCTCAACTGTGGTAAACTGTAGCTTTAAGCCCAGACAGATTCTGTTCTTTCTGTCTTTCATATACTGTTGCTGAAGAATGCTAACCTTGAGCTAAGATGCTGCAGAAGTAGTAAAGAATGTAGACAGGCAGTGAAAAACATCAGCAAGCTAATGAAAGGTGTAGACATGCCCCCCGATCTCCGATGGTAAACTGAATCCACAGTAGTGAGAAAAAGCATTTAGGGATAAACAAAGGGTGGCTGAAAGATAACAAGCTCACAAGACAGGCAGAAGTCCAGCTGTGAGTAGTGAAGGAAGTGTGGGTGTACAAAGACAGAGAAAGTGGAAAGTATTGTTATGAATGTTATCATGATAATGTTAAACCACCTCCCCAACATAGAAAGAAAAAAGTAAGTTTGCCACCCTATAATGGTCCTGGGGGATGGACCTGCATAGTCTGTAGGACCCAGAACCCAGATGGGAGAGAGATTTGTGCTGTGTGTGGTACTCCTCGTCCACACATGAGAGGATTGTATTCTGTGTTGACCATGCCCAGATCACTGTCCGTCCCCACAGACGCCCATGTTTTTTGTGATGAGGACGACACAAAGACAGGTGAGGGGGAAAAGTTAGACCAAGATTAGGAAACAAGAAATCCAGTATTGGCTGTGCTTTTAAACATTTTAGCAGATTCAAGTCCGGCCCCAATGATATCCCTCACTCTGGGTGATACAGAAGTAGTCCAGTTTTTGATTGATACTGGAGCAACTAAGACAGTTGTGCACAGCAAATATGTCCTCCCCTGACTTAATCTCCAAGAACACCAGTCCTTGGGTAGAAGTGGATGGGAAAGTAGTATACTCCCCTTTTAACGGAATGGAACCCATCCGTATTAGATTTGCCCTTACCCAAAAAGTGCTTGCCCGGTTGCTGGCCAGTGATAACGCCCCCTGTTGCCCCCTGTTGCCCCCTGGGTGCAGACTTTCTTGCAAAAGTACGTGCCAGCATCTCATACCAGGAGGATGGCGCTGTGAAGCTCACAGGTGCCCTCAATGACCAGGAACTTTGTTTGTTGGCCATTAGTGATAAAACTCCCTGGTCCATGTTTGTGTCAGTACTCCCAGAAGATGAGAAGGAAGCCCTGCCTGCGGGAATGTCAGGCTATCTGTAGGCTACTGGACCCACGGATGTTGGCAAGCTCCCAGTACCTCCTGTGGAAGTGGAGATGAAAACTGGCACCCCACTTCCCAGAAAGATGCCATATCTCAAACAGTCCGAGACTTTTTGAAAAAAAAGGGGGCTATCAAGGAGATTGTATCCCCTTCTAACACACTTTACCCTGTGAAAAAGAAAAGTGATAAGAGCAAACCCACCCAGTACCAGATGGTACATGACCTATGTGCTGTCATTGAAGCCACAGTTTTTAACACCCCCATTGTGCCCAATCCACACACTTTGTTGGCTTAGGTTCCCGCTACCTCTACCCACTCCACTGTGATTTATTCGGCAAATGTTTTTGTTTTACCACAACATCCAGACAGTTGTTTTTTTTATTCCTATCACACATGAGGGTAAACAGTATACCTGGGTGGTGCTGCCGCAGGGAGCCTAGAACTCACCCAGTATGTATACTGCAGCCATGTCACTCCTGTCCTTTTTTAGCTGATGATGGCTGAAAGTGAGAAAAAAAAAGAGAAAAACTTCAGTTTTGTTGCATTACAGTTTCCTTCCTAGGGTGAAACATCTATGGAGGACATTCCTTTGCCCAGAAACATGAATGCACTGAGGACATTTTTGGGCCCTGTTTGTTATCGCAGACCTTGGATACACAAGTTTGATGCAGCTTCTTTTAGTCCCTTCCACCTTATATATGAGGTGGTAGAAGCCTTTTATGTCCAAAGCTGGCAATTTTGTGTTCCCCCGCACTGGGCATATCATACACATTTAGATTTTATTGTACAGAAGTGAATGGCCGTGCATCAGCTGTCCTCACCCAACTGCATGGCCGGCAACAATGCCCTGTGGCATATTATTCAGCCAGACTTGATCTGTGGCCAGAGGTGCCCCTTTTCTGCATCAGAGATGTAGTAGTTGTACAAGCCATGGTTGATAAAAGCTCTGAGATGGTCCTGAACCACAAAGTGATAGTGATGTTACATCCATCCTCCTGCAAGTACAACCCAAAACATATTTTTGTTGCCCCATTTTGTTGCCTGACAATGCCCAAAAATGTGATACTTTGGATCCAGACATCCTGTTGCCTCTGGAGCAAGGGGGGAGGGAAGAGTTAGGGCACTTAGGGCACTTAAACTTTTCTTCCAGATCCAGAGGAAGAGACTCATGACTGTTTGCAGATGATGTCACAAGAGACAGCAGGATTTGACCATGTGGTAAATCAGCCATTAGGTAATTCAGATCATGTGCTCTTTGTGGATGGATCGAGGTATGGCCAGGATGGCAGGTACTACACAGGTTGGGCAGTGGTGACTAAACATGACACTCTATAAAAGCATAGTCCTTACCACCACACATGTCTTCTCAAGAAGTCGAGCTAAAAACTCTGAAGATGACTTGCAGAGATGCAGCGGGAGAAACAGCCAACATTTACACTGATTCTAGGTATGCCTTTGGGATTGCCCATGACTATGGTGACTATGGGTCCATTTTGAAAACCAGAGACTTCCTGACCGCTTCAGGTAAACTCATCGAAAATGGGGAAGCAGTGAGGTCTCTGATGGAAGCCCTCATGTCACTAACTTGAGTGGCGGTGATAGCAACAAAAGGTCATTGTAAAACAGACTCAGAGGAGGCAAAAGGAAAAGCCATGGCAGATCAGGCGGCAAAAATGGCTGCCAAATTGTCTAAGCAGACCCCTGCCTTATTGGACAAAGCTCAGGTCCCTGAAATAACTCCTCCTGTCTCCCCGGACGTTCTTAAGACCTTTCAGAACCAGGTGGGGAAGGAGGAAAGGGACTAGTGGATGGAAAAAGGGGGGACTACAAATGAGGAAGGTCTAATACAGTTCCAAGGGAAACTCTGTCTTTCCAGGTCCCTCTACCCCACGATGGCACAGGCAACCCATGGAGTGACGCAACAGTCAAAAACTGCTATGTGTGATTTAGTACATAGCGCATGGTATGCCCCAGGGTTCAGCACTGTAGCAGCCAGATATACCCAAGGATGTATGATTTTTGCCCAGAACAACGTGGGCAAGGTGGTTAAGGTACCTCAGAAACACACATCTTGCCCTTTGTATCTGTTTCAACGCCTGCAGACTACCTTAAACTACCCAAAGTGGGCGTATACAAGTATGTATTGATGTGTGATGACTTGTTTTCAGGGTGGCCAAAAGCATACCCAAAGAAGCAAAGAAGATTATGGCCGAAGTTGTATGCAGGTATGGGGTGCCTGAGAGAATTGAAAGTGACAGAGGTGTTCACTTCACAGGTTGAAGGTTTTGGGTGTAGAACAGGCCTTACATGCTTCGTTCCATCCACAAAGCAGCGGTAGGGTAGGAGAAAAAGAACTGAACAGGACACTAAAGTTAAAGATTAAAAAAGCCATAAACAGTGTGCCTGCTCTCTCTTCAGTAAGGTATACCCGTAACCGTAAGACAGGCCTTAGTCCCTATAAGGTCCTTTTTGGGTCAGCCGTAGGACAGGATTGTATTTCCCACAGCAGCTCCAGATGCAACATGGTTGTCTGGAAGATTATGTGATAAGTTTGCATGAGCATTTGACTACAATACATTCTCAAGTTTTTGCTTCACTTCCAGATCTTGATAAAGTACCAGGAACCCACCCACTTGTGTCTGGAGATTGGTTGGTAGTAAAAAGACATGTTAGAAAAGTCCTCAAACCCTGGTTTAGATAGTCTATTCCAAGTGTTGTTGACCACAAGCACATCAGTGAAGCTCAAAGGAAAGCCTAATTGGATCTACTCCAGTCATTTCAAGAAAGTGTTAAGTCTGGAGACTTGAAATGATGGTGTTTCTTGTTCCCTCTTGTGTGACTGCTAATCCTGACTCAAAGAATATAGATTCTAAATGAGATAGTAAAAATAGTGTTTGAGGCTGTGAAAAAGTTGTGCAAAAGGAAGAACAAAGTGGTTACAGTCCAATATTTCTAGCCCAGTGATCAATTGATAGTATTGCCCAAAGATTCTCAGTATTAATAGTTCTTATGTTCGCAATAATCAATGGCCAGGTCATGAATGCCCTAAAAGGGCTTACTTCCTATTCCTGAATTTATCTTTAATTCTGCTGCTTGCATTGATTGTTTTTTGTGTCCTCCCTTGCATTAGGAAGCTTCTATCCAAAGCTGTATCTGCTGTCACTCCGGATATGTTCATGGGAGAGCTATATGAGTATATTAAAGATGATAAACAAAGTCCACTTCATTCTGCTAGTCCCCGCACCTACAGGACCATCTGATTTACCTATGTCTGATTTACCTATGTCAAATCCAGTGTCATGGGTGGCTATTCACAAGGAATAGGTTGTCATGGAAGCTGGTGAAGAGGAGTCGGAGCATTGGGAGAGATGTTTAGGTTTAGGCAAAAAATGAGATTCAAGGGGGGACTGATAGAGATGTGTGAATATCATTCTATTCTGTCCAGGACTATGTACAAAATTATTTTTTTATGTAGTTGCTTTAAGCAGTTTCTTACTTTGCCTCAAGTGCCTCCCCTCCTCCCTTTGCTCAGTCTGCCTGTTTATACAACGATGAAGAGAGAAGGAGGGGGGTGCGAAGCTGCAGGCTGAGCTCGTCCTCACTTCTCCGCACAGATGTGTCAAGAATGATGTATGGACTGTGGAAAAATGCTTGAGCCAATTATTAGATGATACCCATGTATACTCATTGCCTATAAAAAAGCAGTTCCTTGAAGTGTGATATATGATGTATGCAGTATTAATGTTAGTGAGACGCCATTACAAGATGGCGTTAGCATACAGATGTTTACATTAGTTTACATACCAAAGTTTATAACATGCACAATGTGCACAATGTGCAGATGCCAAGTGTTCTCTTTTCTTCTTATCTCCTTTTCCTTCTTAGCCAATGAAATAATGGCATGAGGCCTCAGAGGGGAAGCCCCCCTAAAGATATATAAACCGCTTTACCTTTTGTAATAAACAGAGAGATAGTCTTTGACCCACCTGTGTGTCAGTGTCTGTTTCTACCACGTGTGGATATTAACCCTTGGGGTACCCTGATTTGGAGCACTAGAGTGTATCTTAAATGCTTTAATTGGAAGCATCTTCAACAACAGCTCTATGAGAGAGACTGCCGCTCTGCTGGACAGGAACAGGAACCTCTGAGACCACTGAAACCCCCACTGTCCTCTGTAGGAATATTCATTAGAAGGACAGTTACACCTTTCCCAGTACATACACCTGTCTCCCCTTGTCTGTAGACCTGGGCTATGGTCACTGAAGGAATGTGAGGAGAATCGCTCTAAACTCCTTACATGGTGAGAATTCTCCTCCTGAGCGGTATTCTACCTCCGCTGAATTTGGAAAGATGCAGTTAGCTCCCATCCTGACGGGCTTGTATCTGAGGCAGTTACTATGGGATTCCTTTTACCCATTGCCCTCTATCGTCTGCACAGCTTGAATCTGTCTACTACACCTTATGTTATGTCCTGTACGCCATAATGTTTCTTTACTGTGATGGTGGTTGTGCAGGGGAACGTGACAACACTTATAACTGACCCTACACTATTCCTGGGAGGAGTTTATAAAAGGGGATGTTTGGTGCCATTGGGTGTGCTGTGTCGTTGACGAACTAGGGGGATGTAGTACGACTGATGCTTCCTATATAGTGAGCCCCTCTCATGTATGATGTGCCTGAATTATTAAGAGATAATAATTCTGGAGCATTTTCAGGAGATCTGTGCGGCAAAGAAATCTACGGCTTCTAGTGAGCTGGAATTGAATTCCCAGTCTAATGTGCATCAGTTTTCTGGTGCACATGCTGTTAAATGAATCGGACCACAGAGGTGTTGGTGCAGGGCAAATGTAAGAGGTGCCACTGAGTGACTACAAGTCAGAGACAGTTAGAGAGTGAGCACCATAAGGGAGTTACAAAACTGAGGCTGAGTAGTAACTCACTACCTCAGAGACTGACCCACTGCAGGTGGATGAACCACAGCTCCAGGGTAGAAGACCTAGAAGCCCAGTTGTGGAATCCCTAGCAGATAAAATTGAAGCCACCCATCATCCAGGAATGGGAGAGACAGACGACGGATCCTCTTATCCCCCTTTCCTAGTAACTGAGCCAAGGAGGAAATAAAGAGCGCACCAAGACATCCCAAGCAGCTCCTGGAGGAGAATTACTCCAGCAGGAAACCACCTAAGATACTTTAGGTGAATGGAGCCTATCAATATGTCTGACTAATAAGGCAAATGCAGGACCTATGTGATGTTTAAAGAGCCTAACTTGTGTCGCTCCTCCATTACATGTCACTGCACACATGTGTATACACTGCACATGACGGCTCTTACCTTGTGATATAAGAGGCTGGTGCTCCTCCATCATGACCTCCTTGTACAGATCCGTGTGTTCTTCTATATATTCCCACTCCTCCAAGGAGAAATAGACAGTGACATCCTGACACCGTATAGGAACCTGACCAACACAATGACACCGTCATCACCCAGACCCCTCCAGTGCTGTTACTGGAGAATTTCCCAGCATTCCCAGCAGGTCACCTCTCCAGTCAGCAGCTCCATCATCTTGTGGGTGAGTTCTAGGATCTTCTGCTCATGTATCAGGGGGTGAGGGGGAGGCTCTGTGATGGTGTGAGGGGTCCTGCTCCGCACTTCTGACTCCTGGAGATGGATGATGGGAGTCACACAGTCCCTGATGTCTTCTTCACTATGGTGTACTCCTGTCGAAGGAGAGCGACACTTAGGTGAAAAAAGATACATGACATTTACCAGTAATCTGTTTTTCCAGAACCCATAGAGAGGATCTCCCCTGCTGAACAGGAAACCTGCAACATAAAAGTGGTGCCTCTCCACAACTCAGTTTTGCTAAAAAACTATCCAAAGGTCTGACAGAGAAGAACGCCCTACCGAATCTACATAACTAACTCTTACTATATCTTTTTAAGGAACAACACAAATAATACCAAAGAAAATGACGAGGTAAAAAATGGACGGGGTGCTGCTATGAGTTCTGATAAAATCCATTACGGTCAAGTGTAATCCATCTTTTACCTCTTCACCCATAAGGGCACCCAGGGAGAAATAAACTAGAAATAAAATAATTAAGAAGGGGAGGGGACAACTGCCTGCAAGACTTTCCTACCAAAGTTGAGATCAGACACGGGAAAAAGCTGCAACCTATAGTGCCTGAGAAAGGTTTGAGGGAAGCCCAGGTGCTGCCTTACATATCTGATCCAACAAGGCCTCCACTCTCTCAGCCTAGGAGGTGGACACCTCTCTTGTGGAATGAGCCCCATAAAAAGGAAGGAGAGGAATGTCCTGACTGACATATACCAAAAGAAAACAACCTGCTTCATCCATCTGCTGTTACTACTTTTGCTGGCCTGGTTCTCTGCTTTCCTCCAACCCCTGGAAGCTTCAAGGTAGTGAATTGATCACCTTCTGACATCTATGACAAAACACATAATTGTGATTAGAAGGATTGTCACAAAAGGACAGAAGAATGATCTCCTGGTTCTTGTGCAATTTGGAAACTACCTGAAAAATATCAGGTAGGGTTTTCATTACTACCCTATGATCAACGATAGTAGTGTAGGGAGGGAAAGCAGAGAGGCCTGCAGTTGACTGACCCAGCAGGCGAGAGTAATGACCAGGAGGAAAGCTCTTCTGAGGGAGAAATACCTGAAA